>NC_136911.1:13543645-13613780 GCF_949606895.1 Notothenia rossii | reverse complement strand
AAACTGGGGGGGGACACACACATGGGCAGACAGCAGAGCTGTTGTTCTCCTCCTTTCCTCTGCTCTTGTCTCTGATTGTGAGTGTGTGCATTCCCGTCTGTTGATAAACAGAGCGGAGGGAGAATGTGAATACGCAAGGCTGTGGACACTGAAACATGCACATTGGATAAATAACATAGGCGTTTAGTTTATTTAATAAAAGAGCTCATGTTCAATGTGAAAAGTGACCGTAGATAGATTACTTCAGTTACAATTTGGTGCTATATATATATATTTTTTTTTTTCTTTTTAAAATAATAAAAAAATTAAATTTAAATGAAAAATGAAAAATAACACCTTGAATTTCAGGCAGGGCGCGGGGCTCCGTTGTCAGGGCGCAGCGCCCCGCCAAGGCAATGGTAGGGGAAACGCTGCCTTACATTGTTGCCATGGTTGCCCTTCTGTTTATTCTCTGCTGTGGCTCTTTTTCTCCCTCCCCGAGGCAAGCGTTTGCTCCTGCTTCGCCGGTCTACATGTCCGTTAAAGTTTTAAATCTTCCGGACAAAATTAGAAAAGTGCCGGTCAAAGGCCTTCTTTGTTATTTATTGAGCTTTAAAATGAATGAATAACGACTCTATATAATCATATATAAGAATAAAAACACGGAGGACGGACCCTCTCTTTTCCTCCCCCTCTTCTGACAGCCCAGCAGCTGATCAGAGCATGCTCCCCTCTCCTGCAGGGGGGCGTGGTCAGCTGCAGCTCATTTGCATTAAAGCTACGTCACAGAATCAGCCCTTGCAAAAACAGGGCTGGAAAAGAGCAAATGGAGCGAAATGAGGCATGGCTAAAATGCAGGATCTGTTTGGTATTTTGAATTTTTTTTTATTTATATAGGTATGGCCCTACAATATATTGTGCAAATATAGCATGATATGTCCCCCTTTACGCAATTTTTAAATTATTGATTCAGTATAACACAGATAATATTTTTTATTACACAAATATACAAATAGAATTCAAACAGAAAGTTAAAAAAATCTAACAGGAGAGGTCAAGAAGCTCTAGCAACATACAATATGCAACGAATATAATTTAGCAAACTCAGATACAAACTAAACATATTTTATAAAAAATATGCTAAATAGTATACACATAGTACAGTAGGTGATTAGGTATTTGGTCGTTCTAACACTGCTCAATTAACTCTTTAGAAAAGGCACTGGTGTCTTCATCTTCTCACCAATCATATATCCTCCGGTTGGTGCTTATGATGAAAAAATGTACTCAACAAATAGATAGTTTCCCATATAATTAATGAAGTGTCCTCATCAGGCTTTCCAGGGTAAATAGAGTCCTTTTAATAAAAAAGGTTATAAGTTTCAGAAACTAACACATTTCGCACCAATGACGTTTTACTTAGGGGTGGCTCAGCCTTTACCTTTCAAAACTGCTAAAAGCTTTCAT
Source organism: Notothenia rossii (assembly GCF_949606895.1). Taxonomy (NCBI): domain Eukaryota; kingdom Metazoa; phylum Chordata; class Actinopteri; order Perciformes; family Nototheniidae; genus Notothenia; species Notothenia rossii. The sequence goes on along the minus strand of NC_136911.1, from coordinate 13,612,334 downwards.
TTTCACTCATAACATAGTGTTCAGCTATACCTATCACTCAACATAATGTCTGCTGAAGTACTGCAGTGATGATTCTGGTTCATCTTTTCTCATCAGGGGACAAGTGGGCCAGTCTTCCAAAATCCTGATATTATACTGTGCCTCTGTCTCTGTGCGAGCTTTAATTTAGTCATTTATGTACAGTATAGGGTCACACAGTTTGACCAAATCATAATGATTGAGCACTATTCCATCTTTTATATTCCTCCTAGGTTCAACAGTGGTCTGGTATTTGGTGTAGTGGCCATGGTGGGATCAGTGGTGCTGCTGATCAGGACGCTGCAGCAGACCCTTGCTCAGATGACCTCAGATAACCCCCGGATGGGGAATCAGCAGACCCTGCAGGTGGTGGTATGTACAGACTGAACCTGTAAAGCAGTGTGGATCTATGTTCATGCTACAGGGTCTAACTGGAGATGAACTGCAGCTCAGAGCGTTAAATGGCCTTGAAAGTTCCTACAAAGCCTTTGATTTTAAAAAGATAGTGTGAAGAATGCCCCCAATTATGACAAGGGCTCTTATTTAGCACATTTCTCATGTTCATTTTTATTTCATTTCAAACAGCCATGCATTAATGTGAGCACAGCCCCCAGTGGACCTCTGTATTCATGAGAAGCTATTAGTTGGCAATTTATAAACGAGTACTCAGCCTGGAGTTAATGCAGCGCACTGCCAGGGGGAGAAGAAAAATGCAGACCACACAGAAAACCACAGCATCAGCACAACTTGAAACATTACATTTTAAGAACAAAAAAGAGTTGGAAGAAAGATTTGAATACATCTTGGTATTAAGAACCTTGTGTTTATTTTACAAATGTGCAGCCTAGATACAGTATGTTACATATCATAGTTTAATCAAATATCCTCCTAAAAGGGGATTCAAATCATTTTGAACTTTGCTTAGCATCAAAGAGGAAAAACAATGATTCACTCGGAGGAGACTGGCGTAGGCGTCATAATTGTGTGTTTCTTTTCTCCTGCCTGTGTCTCTAGGTCCCCGGTATCAATCTGCCCACCAGTCAGCTGGCCTACTTCTTCATGGCCCTGCTGCTCAGCGGAGTCATACATGAGCTTGGCCACGCTGTGGCAGCGTTGAGGTAAAACACACACACACACACACACACACACACACACACACACACACACACACACACACACACACACACACACACACACACACACACACACACACACACACACACACACACACACACACACACACACACACACACACACACACACACACACACACACACACACACACACACACACACATACACATACACATACACACACACACCTCCCTAACATAATTAAGAAGGGCCTTTTATTGAAATTCAGTTTTTTTATTCATGCACATGCATTTTTCTTTGTACAGATACAATATGTTACCATGTCAACCGGTAAACGAAATCCAATAGACATTAGATAGAAAAAGGTTGATGTTAAATTAATTGAATAAATGAATTTATTCAATTAATACTCACTGAACTTGTCCAAATATTTGTGTTTCATTATGAGCACTTTAGCATCTGATCAAATAGTGTTGCCCATTAAAAGATGGCTTTTACTAGTTTTGTATTTAACAATAATAAGAATAAGAATAGGCAACAAGTAACATAGAATAGTTTATATTGTGAAATAACCAATACTGCTCTAACCTTGGCAGAAGATAGTTTGTTCATTTTGGATCCCACCCTACATAAATAGCAGTTGTTAAAACAAATATGTTTTCAATGCCTTTTGATGCTCCTTCCCTTCTGGAACTGTTTTAATGTGTCATATTTTTTCTAGGGAGCAAGTGCGAGTAAACGGCTTCGGCATTTTTGTGTTTGTCGTTTATCCCGGTGCGTTTGTGGACCTCTTCACAACGCACCTCAACATCATATCGCCTGTTCAGCAACTCCGCATCTTCTGTGCCGGTAAGACTCCACACATTTAATGTTTTGATCATTCCTTATGGCGGAGGAAGTTATTTTGCCAGCTATAAATGCCTGTAATAATCATAATTATTACAGGCATTTAGTTTAATTTTCATTTCTGTAAGTGAAGGTTGCTCTGAGGTAAGTAAGTTCTGAGCAGCTACTTCACATCAACTCATCATTCCGCTCTGCAAATAAGGAAATTAGATTTGAATTGATTGGCGGAGTTGGCAGTTATTCACGCATGGATAAGACTAAATAGTGAAAGGCTGATTATTTTTCAATGCAGTCTGGCCAAGAAGAATATTGCAAGCTTTGAAAAGGATACAGTACACTTCAAAGCAGCAGAAATAGGCTCGTATGATTTAAATTATTGCTAAAACAATATTATGTCAAGTTTATTCAACAATCTGATAAAAGAACAAAGAAAAAAAAGGGATGGTTCATTTTTTTCAGCTAACCTTTCTTCTGATTTCTGTCAGTTGTGCTGTTGCTTATAACTTATGAGGGTTTTTATAGGGGTGCACAATCTGGCAAAAAACTACTTCTAATTATTTTAACTGATATTACAATTGTGATGTGATTCCTGACACTAGAGGGAATGATCAAGTTGAAATAGTAATTTTATTATAACTGGAAACCCCCCCCCCCCAGAAAATGATCATGGTTTCATCATCATGTTTTTTTTATTAGGTATGTAGAAAACCATCTCTAGGCGAAAGCTAACTGCGATTTGAATTTTGATGCACTAGTCCACATTGGGATATCAAAAAATGAATTAATCACTGTTTATATTTATTATTTTACACATGCATATTAGGTTTATACCTACAATGATAGTACAAATGTTCATGAACATCAGTTAAGAGTTGTGTGGAATACAAATAATTGCTTCTTAATAGCATACTCATCACTTCACTCCTGATATCCTCAATGCTCCTTGTCATTTTATTTGTCACAAAACATCAGTGGTATTCCTGCAAAAAAATCAGCATGGATGTCAAGATGATTTGTTAATCATATGCTACTTCCTCTATGCTGCTTACAAGCCTTTAGAGCAGGCATGGGCAAACTAAGGCCCGCGGGCCATATACGGCCCGTTGGGCTTTTGAATCCGGCCCGCCGAATATTGGTACAAAATTGTCCAAATTATAGTAAAGACCGCATTCATTTTGCCTTTTTCCTGCAATACCCGACATTTCAGTTGATCCCACTAGATGGCGCACTCTAGACACAATTTACCTTTGCTGGAGTCTGGTCTTTTCTCTCAGCTGGCCCCACTCTGCAACCCGGCAAGGTCGGCGAATACAAGTTGTAACAAGCGGTAGCGCTGAGCAAAGTGACTATAACGCGACCACACACTTATAATTTTTTTTATATAAAGTCAGGCAACACTAACCAGGCTTAGTGCGATTCTGTTTATTTTACCTTACTTTAATGACCATCCGTTCACTGTTATTGACCATTGTGAAGAGGCAGACGTTTTCCTTTTGTTTTGTATTATTGCAACTATCGGAGGGAATAAATACATGGGCTACATGTGGCCATCATAAGTAAAATCATAACGAAAACTACGCCGGTAAAATATGCGTGTAGAAAACGGCTTATGCCAAAATATGATAACAGCAAGTAGTCAATTTGATTAGCTTCGGTTGCTATGCTAAAATCACCTGGAGAATGCCAGAGAAACTTTCATAACAGCGTTGTGATGCCAAACAGCTTTCAGACTAAAACACATTCACTTATGGGGATGGGGGATATTTATCAGCTGCTTGTGTGACAGTCAGACAATGAAAACTTTACAGCGGCCGCTGCCGCGAGTTAACGGGAGAATAAACTCCGGTGGACGAGAAGCGCTGCAGCGGGCGGTAATGCAGCTGAACCACATTAATAAACAATACACCACATCACTCTGGAGAAAGGTGTAAGATTGGAGAAGTAGTTCTTTAATTTAATCTGGCTTCGTATAATTAAAAACTACCCGACGCAGTCCTCTATTGATGTTGTTGTGAGCGGTGTTGCGGAGAAAATCAGCGACGTAAAACGCCGTGTGGGTCATAAGAAGGCACGTAAACGGTGATGACGCAAACGATGACGCAATAATTCACCTTTGAACCTAATTCACCTTTGAACCTGCATCTGTAACAATGAGTGGAAGAAAAGAAAAGTTAACATTGAGTGCCGAGTGTTTAATGAGGAGTGGACAGCTACATATTTTTTTACCGATCTGCTACTGGCCCGGCCCGTCTGTCAAATTTAAAAATCATAGTGGCCCCCGAGCCAAAACGTTTGCCCACCCCTGCTTTAGAGGGCAGCGAAGAGCTATTCTAAAATCATCTGTATCTTTTACTAGATACACATTTCCTCCAGACTTTTCTTTTATTTATGTGACAAGAATATAACTTGAGTGGTGACTGCAGGCATAAAACTGAGACTTCCTATCAAGTCATACCAGAGAATGACAAAGGGGGGGGGAGTGGTGACATAACAGCATTGCTGAGTTTATTTTTCTCTCTCTCTCTATCTTCACAGCGGAGCTCTATCTGCCCTCAGGGGGTTCTCCTTTAGCATGTGTATTTTGTATTCCTGTAGAGATAGGTGATGCAACTTTAATAGTTTGTTTACTGTATGAAATCAATATAGAAAACATAGACGCAGCCTTTAGGCGTGACTTTTAAAACATGCTGGGATCTTTTTTTCCCAAGAGAAAGGCATTTTCTAAAGCTATCTTCAGCTATTAATTTTCTCCTGACTTTGTGTAGCCGGTTGCGTCATGCTGCTGCCTTCATGTTTGATTGATGGCTTTGCCTAAACGTTGTGTCTTGACCTCATCAAGCAATGAGACATTTCCTCAAGCGGCTTTGGGACACTGAATGCGTCTTCATATGTAATTAAGATGGTATAGACGGCTATTTTTAGTGAGCAGCGGTCACTGTTTTGCCACGACATCCTCCAGTCAAAATATGTGCAGAACATGTAAACAGGACTATAGTTACAACTGTGGTGTGAGGGTGACTTTTCATTCAACTCAATCTTTTGGAAGGTTATTTTGATTGCATTTTTAGGGTTATATTTACAGGTTATATGATAATACATTTAGTTTTTCATTACTGCACATATTTAGATGCTACTGCTATATTGTACTATATATATATATATATATTTATATGTTATTATAGTTTCCTTCAAATAGTTTCCTATCTGTGTTTTAATTTTGGTTTTATTTGTATGTATGCACCACAACACAAAGTCAAATTCACCTACCTGGTAATAAACCTGTTTGTAATTCTGATTCTGATTTGAGAAGTAAAAATCCTTTGCATGCCCCTCCGACTTAAGGGGATTTCAGGACTATTTTTTAGTAACTGTAAATATATGTAAAAGTACAAATGTTTCTGTTTTTCTTTCTAGGAGTGTGGCACAACTTTGTCCTCTGTTTGACAGCATTAGCCTTCCTCTTCCTGTTGCCCATTTTCCTGTTTCCCGTGTATTCCACCGGTGGGGGGGCGCTGGTCAGTGAGGTCGTCCAGGTCAGTGCAGCCGGTTTTTATTGCGTTATTAAACGTTTTATTATTTTTTTTGGCCTCTTGTTGACAACAAATGTAACCTAGTGAGTCTCCTTTGCATTTACTCCTTAAGTAACATTATATATCAGATTGGTCTTTGTGCAACCATCTATAATAATCACTACTGTTTGTCAGCACTAAGTCACTGCTCTGTAGCATGTTTTCCAATGTTCCAGTAATTAATAGCTGTTATTTATGTGGGTGGAATTGGCGGGGCGTTAGGGTTAATTACTTTTTAAATCATTGCCCCTTGCAGATCCATTCAGTCAGTAATTCACACAGCCATACTAGCAGGAGATATTTGGTTGGTATTGCTCAAGCATTCATTGGCATTAGTTGGCAAAGGAAAGTGTATTGGTCAATCCCTTCTCCACATAGTTTTTCCGAGTATTGCAGGACATAAAAACGTCCATCTACCGGTACTTCTTTTTTACCCTTCTCCATTTGAACCAAATGTGATATCTGGCTGTGTCTTTCAACCAGGGCGCTGCAGCGGATGGTCCCCGAGGTCTGTCAGTTGGGGACATAGTGGTCGGGCTGGAGGACTGCCCAGTCAAGGGGGTGGAGGACTGGAGCAGCTGCCTGTCTCACCTCTCTCACTCCCAACAGACTGGATACTGTGTCCCGAGCAGCAGCCTGCAGCCCAGCTGGGCCCATGGAAGAGGTGAGTGTGCTGTTTCTGCACCCAAATAACCCTTTTCCACCAAACCGGTTCCAGGGCCGGATCTGGGCTAGAGCCTGATTAAGCGGTTTTTGGTGCCGGAACCAAGAACCAATACTTCACGCTTACGTCGGAGGGGGGCGAGATTAACCTGAGCAATAAGAGTTCATGGCAAGTACGGCAAATACAAGTTGTACCAAGCAAAAGCGCTGAGCACAACAACCCAATTGTTGTTGTTGTGAGTGGCGTTGGGGAGAAAATCCGCAACGTAAACGGTGATGTCATGACGCAGCTCCAGTCGGGCTCTGGGCAGTGGAAACACAACTGAGGCTAGAAAGAAGAACCGGTTCGGAACTAGAAAAGCACAAGCACAGAGCTAAAACTGGAACTGGTTTTGTGGAAAAGGGGCAAAAGGTTTTACCAAAGTGCTTAACTCAATGAAGAGGAGGCGCAGTGCTTCTGGAATTAACATCTATTGGAGTTAAAAGAACTTCCTGTGTTGTGCCAAATTGGGCAATTTCGCTGCCATGACATCCCAAGGTCGTTTCATCTTTATATGGTACTGACTAAATATGAAGTTTATCAAATTAAATATGTAGAGAGGAGTTTGTACAGCATCCGAAAAGGTAAGAAATCCCCCAAAATTGCACGTGAAATTCTAAATCGACAACTTCCTAATGAGTTATTGTTACACCTCTACGAGGTTTTTCAGTATTTCTCTACTTTTCAATTGACTGCAAGCTTACCAAGTTTGATGTTGAAAGTTGGGTTTTTTTTGTTTAAAAATATGTTAATCAGCATTCCTTCTTCAACTTTTCACGCCCAAGGACCACATCCCTAACATACGTATTAGCTTCTTAAGCCCCTCAAAACTGTGATTCATTTAGTGATTTAACAATATTTTTTATTATTTCAATACTATCCTATGGACACTGTCATGCTCAGATAATTTGTCTCCTGCCTAAACATGTATCATTTTTGTAGTTAGAAAATATCACAGTGTACTGAATAATAATGTAACAAGGTCAAACCGGATCAAACCCACAGAGCAGCAGCGGGAGCTGTGATTGGCCAGCTGTTAGCTGAAGTCATGTGTGAGGTCAGAGATCAACAGCTGGCCAATCAGAGCTCCTGTTGTTTCTTTGTGGCCTTAATCATTTCAAGTGGCACACATTAGAGGTCATATTTTAGCAAGAAATTGCAAAAATGTCTTTTGATAGTGCCATAATTGAACCTAAAACTTTATTGATAAATTGATTAGTCAATCCATGGATTATTAATCTACAACTGTTTTGATCATGGATTACCATTTCAGTAATTTCCCAGCCAGAATGCCAAATATAAACATTGTATAAATCAAAAAATTCATCAAACATAATAATTGCGGTTTAATCGTAAAAGTAAATCACTCTCAATTCCATTCTTCCATTCCTTTTAATCAAGGGCTTTAATAAATGCAGCATTTCACACTGTCCCTTCAACGTTCCGTCATAAAAACCTTTACTACAGCAAGTGCTAAACCTAAATCCTTTCTGAGGCTATATTTAACTTGTAAATCTACTTCCCTGTTTTTTGATAATGTTTATGTTACTGCTGTCTTACCAATGGATTTAGCTGCTCACTATTTTAATTTGCACATTAGTTTGTGTGAGTACGCAGTCAGTCCCTAATGATGTGTGAGGAGTCAACAGGATAATCACTGTTGTCATGTAGTGTGTGATACTCTGTCCAGGTCTAATTGTCTTGTGCTAGTAGATTCATCAACTAAGAATCAGAAAAACAGTGTGACATCCATCTTCTGTTAAAAGTATAATCAAGCAGTCTCTGTTCTTCATTTATTTTTTCCCCCCCTTTTTTGTTCTAGCCTTTAAGCGTTTGGATGGAACGTTTGACTGCTGCAGCAACAACAGCCTGACAGATCTCTGCTTCTCCTACATGAAACCACAGGGCAAGAACAGCAAAGAGAGAGAGGTGACATACACACATGATTCACTTACTTCTATTTCCATTCCACTTTTAGCCATGTTAGTTTAATGTACAAAAAAACAAAACAATAAGAGTATACACAAAAACGATTTTTACCATTATATTATTAAACAATACCAATATAATTTGTATACTACAGTGTCATTTTTAATAGATTCCTTTTAATTTACTTGCATTTTGAATCATAGTGCACATACTGGCTGGATAATTTGACATATTTTGTTTGCCCATGACCTAATTTTACAGGACAAGCCCTCATAAATACGCTTCATAAGAGCAACATTATAAAGGTTTATCATGAATAAAGATATGTAAAAAAGAAAGGAAGATAGTACATACATTGTCTAGAGACAAAGGGATGAAGTGTATGTACCAGCAATGAAAAACAAGAAAGCCAACAACAGCTGTTAATCCTGACTGACTTCTCCTATAATTACATTTACTTATATACTTAACTTGCACATATTTATATTTGGTATTCTTCTGTAATCCTGTGACTGCAGTACGCCTGCATGCCGGTGCGAAAGATGGTGACGGGGACGCAAGTGTGTCGTACCGCCGAAGACTGCACCGCACACACCGAAGTCGCCAGCATCTGCGTGACCCCCTCTCTGGAGAACCAGACTCGCTTCATCCGTGTCACACACCCACCCAACACACACATGCTGTTTGTGGGGTATCCACCACACCTGCAGTATGCTGGTAAGTTACAGTGTGTTTATTTTAAAGGTCTCCTATCCTGCAAAATGCACTTTTTGATGTCTTTAATACATAAATATCAGTCAGTGTGTCAGAGAACTCACAAAGTGTCCTAAAACGAAACCCTCTCTCTTTCACTCCGTACCCAAATCTCTAAAAACGGGGGTACAACGGAGCAGATCCAGTTTTGCTGCCGATATGACGTAATATCCAAGATGTGGGCTGGCTTTAGACCCACGGCCCTATCAGAAACGTCACTATCAGAAACAATGCGCAATGTATTTTGGAAGTAATGTGGTCTGTGTTTACATTAGCAAGCATCGCCAACACTCAGAGCTAACGCTGTACTGGAGAGAGTATGTCTAAAAAAGCAGGATATAAAAAGGTACTCACCTTGTGGAAAACCCATCAGAGAAAAAACATTTGAGCTCCATACTGTTTCAGAAATAATCCTTAATGTGGTTTGGAACATGATATGGCGTTTAATCACTGCAGCATTTCGCTGTATGTGGGAAGAATTCTCCAAAAGCTCCCTTTCCTTTTTTCTCTAATTCTTTTTTTTTTTTTAACCGACTGATCCAGAATCAGCACTTCTCTAACAGTTTCAGACAGATGTGATGATTGGATCAAACCTGTGATCTTTCTGCGATTATAAAGTCAACCACACCGTGTGAATGTAACACCTCCTTGTGCTTTGTCTTTTCTAGTGAGTCTGACCAACTTTGTCCCTCGGTTTGGTTTCCTCCACCTGGATCTGCCTGTCTTCTTGGAAACCTTCTGCAAGTATCCTTTTCTGATTTAAGGAAAGATGGAGTGAGATTATGGCTATATAAGGTGTTGGTTTGCTTAATAGAAAGGTCTGTCTTTTCTGTCTAAAGCATGAAGCATTTTATTCATCAATTTGTATAGAGCATTGCGCTTTATTGTAAATAAAAGTTCAAAGCTTTTGACATCTAATGATTTTTATATAGACCTAATGACTGCTACACATGACCGTAAACCTTATTGCAAAGCTCTGGACAGTTCTTATAACATTGTGTTTGTGTCAGTTACTACTGTTTTTATAATGCACTTTTTCCATTGTATCTTGATGGAATGCTCATTCAAAAACACCAAATTAAGATCTTAAGTGATCTAACATAAGCTACTACACAAAACCAAATAAGGCTATAGCAGCAAAACCCCTAAGTATAAGGAGGTGACCTTTAGGTACGTTTAATTTCCTATACATTCTGGTTGTTGATTATAAAAGGATTTATTAGTGATTTGTTCTTTAGGTGTCACAGTCTTGCTTTAAAGCCACTTTAAATGGCTCACATCTGCTGCAGTTTTTCTGTAAACAAGCTCAGTGCCTATGGACATATGGGAAGCTTGGAAGTTCAAATTTTAATATTCTGTCTTTATTATTTTAATTATTTAACAGTTGTTACATTCTAGAAATACAGTCTTAACATTCTAAAATTGTAAAATGTACAATTTGTACTAAATATTTTCAATGGTATCATGCTATAACCTAAACTTAAAGTGGACCTATCATGCTATATTTGAATAATATATTGTAGGGCCACACCTATATAAAATGTGTCTGTGAAGTTTTTTTTTCAAAATACCAAACAGATCATGCATATTTTTGCTCTATTCCAGCCCTCTCTTCACAAGGGCTGAGGGGGCGAGGCACAAGCGTCATGTTACCATGCTGTTACCATGCCACGCAACCTCTCATTCCCCTGATTGGTGGAGAGTTGCCCATATAGGCGGAGCTCCCTGTTTCTGACGTCGGAACAATTTCAAATCTGGATCAGTCTGTATCAGATCGGTTGCAGCCCCGTTTTTAGAGATTTGGGTATGGAGGAAAAGAGAAAGGGTTGTGTTTTCTGACACTTGATGAGTTCCCTGACACACCAGGGACACATATTCATGTATAAAAGACGTACAAAAGTGTAATTTGCATGATAGGTCCCCTTTAACATTATTGAATTGTATAACATTGTATATTTTTAACTAAATATTTTAAATATTAAAATATTAGAAACTTTTACATTCTAAAATTGTAACATACTAGAACTGTATAATTTTTATATTAATGTTAACATTCTCGAACTGTAACTTTCTAGAATCCTACATTTATATTTTAAACGGTAACATTCTTTAACTTAAAATTAACATTCTAGAATTGTATAATTCTAGACCTGTATTATGTCATAATCGCTACATTCTAGAATTAGAATCTTACATTGCAATAATTAAAATGTTCTGAAGTATTAACATTCCAGAATTGTCAAATTGTAGAATATTAACAAATATTTTAATAGTTACATTCCTGACCCTAAATTCAACATTCTAGAATTGTAATATTTTAGAATTTTAGCAAATATTGTAATGGTAATATTCTTGTACTTTAGCTTAACATTCTAGAACTGTTACATTGTAGTTCTTTAACCACATTTTTTCAATGTTAATATTGTAGAACTAAGTATTACAATTCTAGAATTGTATTTTAGAACTTTAACATTGTCGTAGTATAATCTCAATATTCTAAAATTGGAACATTCTACAATTGTTATATGGTAGATTCTTAAATGTATATGTTAAATGATAGCGGTTCATAACTTAAACATTACATTCCAATATTGTAACACTTAATAATTATATACGGTAATGTAACATTGTAGATACTTAAACTAAATAGTCTTAATTTTAAGTATTGTATTATTTCATCACTTTAATATTCTATTTGTATAATCTTAACATTCTATCATTTTAACATTTTATTGTTTTAAAAGTATTTTTAAATGGTAACATTCTAGAACTTAAACATTACTTTCTAGAATATTATTATATTATAATTATTATATAATTTTATAAAATATAATAAATGGTAACAATGACTTGAGATGCTGTTTGTGTTTTTCTTCCTTTTTAAGATATTTCTAGAAACACCCTGTGACTCAGCAAAGTGTATGCATGAAAGAAAGCATTGACTTTAACATCAGTGGTAAATAATCTCACAAAAGGTACATTTTGTGAGATTTTAAGTCCTACAATGATATTATGATCTCAACAAAACCACATATGCATACTTTATCCTCTAATGAAAATGATACGAAATTATTGACCTAATAGACCTTGAGGAAATATTCGTTTTTTGTGCCTGTGATGTGTGTTTCCAAGGTTACAAACGTAATACTGTAATATTGTCCTTAACCCTCTTGCCTCTCAGATACGTAGTGTCCCTCTCTGGAGCTTTAGCAGTCGTAAACTCCGTTCCGTGCTTTGCTCTCGACGGTCAGTGGATGCTGAATGCACTGCTGGAGGCCACGCTGGTTACTGTGGTAACGGACCGTCAAAGGCGTGAGCTGATTGGTTTCTTCCTTCTGCTGGCAGGCAGCGCCCTGCTAGCAGCCAACGTGGCACTGGGCCTGTGGATGGTCACTGCACGGTAGCCACAGTGGTGAGCCGCACTGGAAGGCAAAACACTAAATGAATGAATCCCCATGTGGACTGAGTTGTTCTCTCATGATGTTTTTGACACGTGTGGACCATTAAGCTGTGAACAGACTGCATTACCCATCAGTGCTGCCCAATTTCAGGACACTGTTGAGCAGAACATCTGCTTTACTGGACCAACAGGGAAAACAATAACCAACTTTTATTCACCTTTTTGGCGCCATATAATCATAAAGCACATATATACAAATAAAGAATGCACTGTCCGATGTGACCGTTTACAAACACTGCACAATCTGTCCAAATGTTAATGTCTGTGTTGTCTTTGAAGTATGAGGAGAAAACTGTCCTGGTTATGAAAAGGTTTGATTCCAAAATGCCATACGTTCCTCTTAACTCACTGTTCGACCTCAACGTGCTGCAGAGATGTGTCCATGAGGAGAGAAGCAAAAACAAGGGTATAGTTTAAAAAAGCCTTACACTTATTGGCAAATGCATGGCGGTTTGAATGTCTATTACACATCATTAGTGGAAATAATGTACTACCTATTATTCATGTGACAGTATTTCATTTCATTTAGCTCCTCACAGGTGTGTAATTGCAACAATGTTTTGTGATTTCCAACATGTTTCAAATCCCCAAAGAATTTGCTCTGTCCCTCTGGCATTGACGAAAATGAATTTGAATATGATTTGTCACAATTGTGGAATAAAAGGCTCCTTTTATTTAAGTCATTTTAGAGTGTTGCAATTCAATCCATTTATCCTTTTACTTCTCTAGATTGCAGGATTTTGGAAAACGCTTTGTAGTATTATTTAGAAACTTGACACCCTGAGGGTGCAACAATTGAAGGCACTATATGAAAATATAATTGGGTATAGCTAATTTTATTTAGGAATTTGTCTCATCTTGGAAACAAATATTTAGAAGTCATAAAAAATAATCAAGTCAATTATCTTTAACTGATTACTTGTTGTTAAAAGCAGTCTTCAGTGTTTATAAATGTATTTGTTAAAAACTTGAACTCCTGTACATACATGTAAACTGGTACACGGTATGAAAAAATAACGACAATGGAAGACTATTCTTACTTAATAAAAATAACACATTTCCATATTATAGTTTGGTCTGAACTGTGTGTTAAATACACCAAAATACATTTTCAAAAGTTTTCAAGTTAAAAACAATAGTGCGCAGTTTCATCTTTATGTAAATTATTTTGTATATTTATTTTTTATGTATATTACTATTGTCCAATTGCATTTGGAACATGCAGGTAGCCTGATTTTCCTTTCAGAAAACTGCCCCTTGGGATATTGGCTCATTATCTTCATTACAAAGTACACATGCTACACTTTTAGTTAAAGCTCCAGGCCGCAGTTCTTCTGTCGCATATTCAGGGAGATTATTACCTATTATCTCTTGAGTTTGTGAGCGTTAGATGACACATTATAATTTTGAAGGGTGTTTCCTACAGACATAAACACTGAACGGCCTTCAGCTTAGCCACGGAGGTGTTTTTACCAACGATCAGCAGACACTTCTGTCAGCAGGTTCAAGATCGTGGCCACTTTAGAGACTTTAGCTTTGAATAATTACGGACGCTGGTGGGAGGATGTTGCATGCAGGAGTTGGCGCCTTTCGTGTGTGTATGTTTGTGTTCAGATAAGAATGTGAAATGATTGCTTATGTGTCCTTGCATGTGTGTTGTAGTTGCTTATCTTGCACTAATGACAGCCTGGAGTGATGTTTGGAGAAAACAGACATGGGAGGATGGCGATCGGGAGGAGAGGGCAGAACGGAGGAATGTTCTGACTGTGCTTCATGTTAAGGGATGGGTCCTTGAATATACTCTGTGAACTCTTCAGTGTTAGAAGGACCAAGAGTCTACACAGCCATGCTAGCTGTTCTGTGCGGCTGTATATTTAGGAATGGTCACATAAGCGTGCCAACATGTTCTCAAGTAAGGACATTTGTGTTTGGCAGATTATTTCTTTGTTGTAACAATGCTTCTTGGCAATACATCTTATACCGTTGGAAAGCCTGTTTTCTTACATTTCCAATAGTATAATCACATTGGTGAGGAACAAGCATGTGTGGGATGAGCAGCAGAGCTGAGTATGTGGGGTGCGCCCATGAAAAAATTGTAAAATCTCTGCCAATGCCAATCAGCTTTTTGCTGTTGACTCTTGTTTGGTGGATTGGATGATTGAAGTCTGATGAAACAAGACCTCTAACAAACACAAATGTCCTTACTTTTTGTGTTTATATGAACAAAATGTCAAGATATTACAGTCTTTACCAAAGTGTGGGACCGACTGACTGATGGAGACAATCAAAACTAGAGCAAAGGGTCCCAATTAAGATGTTAAACAATAAGAATAAAAACAGGACACAAGTGATTAGGAGTCACAATGGTGAACAATAGCATCGTGGTGGAAGTGTCTGCTTGATGAATGGGTGTTTAAAGTAGCGCAGGAAGTCATGTCTATATAAGGACTTTGTGGCCGAGGGCCCCAAACCCTAATGAGCACGTGCAAAAAAGTTTCTCACCACAGCGGGGAGGTTACAGGACCAATCAGGAGCTTTGGTGTCACTGTCATCACTGTCACTGTCTATCTATTCAAATAAACTACTGATTCTTTTCGAGAAAAAAAACTGATGGGTTTTTACATGCGGCCATGTCATCGGATTAATTGATTGTAATCGCTAATCAGTGTCCTGTGTGTGTGTGTGAGTCAAATATTGCTCTGGTCGACTGTCTTATCTGATAAGATGTACATGTAGGCTTTTAACAAGGTCTACAGCCTCTAATGCAACACAGTAACACACACAGATAGTGTTCTGGTCTAAGTTAACTATTTTATTAATTGATATCTGGTCATCACTCAGGAGTCTGGTCTCTGTTCTGGATGACGGTGGGGATGGGAGGAGTGTCAGAGGAGAGGAGGAGTGATGAAGGGAGGGACAGTTTGAAAAGCTGGGGTTAAGTTAGAGTAGTTACAGATAGACAGACAGCAGCAGAGAGAAAGACTCAGAAAACTAATGAAGTCTGCTGGTGTGTCATTTTAGCAAGATGTTAATATAACTTTGGATTTCATTTTTCTCCATTCACTTTTTTGGCCAGATAGTTTTGCTTTCTGGTCCATTTCTCTTTTGTAGTGTTTCCCCTATTTTTCAGAGACTGTGAGTGTGTGTTTGAATGTGTGTGTGTGATATCAAAAAGTAAGTTATGGAAGTGGAGCGTTTGAGTGGTGGGGGGGTTAAACCCGAGAGAGGCAACAGTCGTCTCTACAGGATAGCCCTGGCCATGTGTGTGTGTCTTTGTGCTGCTCTGCTGCTTGCACTCATACTGGGTAAGTCCAACACACACACACACAAACATACACACAGATCCACACACATTTTATTTCAACCTGCAATATAGTTGTAAGGAATTAAACAGGAATGCATGGCATACTGTTCTCAGTATTATAGTAAATGCAGACTGTAAATAACGCAAGTCGGTGGGAGCAAAGGTTTTGTGGAGAGCTTGCGGGTTACTTATGTCAAACTATTTTTGGTTCATATAAGGTTTCATACACGCCCACATACAGAACCTTGCACATAACGCACTGTGGGACTGTTGAACTCTGGGAAAATAGGAAAGAATGTGTATGTTGACACTTTGTGGGTATTATCTCCTACAGAATGTGAAACTAATTGTAAGGGAACTGTTTGGCACAGTTATGGCTTGGGTGTGTGTCTGTTTGTGTGTATGTTTTGGGGGCAGTGCCCATAAAAAATGTTTTGGTCAGAGAAATTGCTGTTTTTGGTAATCTTACGGCACCTGAATGTAACAATGCAGCCAAATCTAAAAAAGCTTCTGTTAATTGCTGGGAGTTGCCGTAGCATAGTCCTGAAGACACAGTTCACATTATACAGCTTGAAGATGCAAACATTAAACCAACTTAAAAAAGGTGGAAATTAAATGCATGAATAACTTAATAAAACTTTAGCTTTTTTGAAACTGTCCAAAAAATATGAAGATACCATCTATATCAGGGGTGTCAAATTCAAGGCCCGGGGGCCAAATCCAGCCAGCGACTTCATTGTATGTGGCCCGCAAGAGCTTGCAAGGAATATAATATGTTTATTATACGGTTTGATGGCACTTTACAGAAGCATTGTCCCAAAATGCATCTCATTTAGTGAAATGCGCACTGAAGAGATTTGCAATTATTTGCAATTAATTGCCCTAGAATTCTGCTTTCAGACGTAGTTAATTAGGAAGTTATTACCCTATTCGATAATAACCCAATGCTTAGGAAATAATGTATTATAATACATAATTTTATATTTAAGCAATAGCTCACGACAGGCCGTGGTATATGCTCATTATATCACAGGTTGTCGACCCTCCGCTTCGCGTTGGACCGAACCACGCCCCTGGTATACTGTTTTTCTCAGACGCGGAGGGATACTGACTTGTTGTGAAAAGTAACTTACAATTCTACCTGTGGTATACGCTCAGTATATCACGGCTAAGAACCAATCAGATTGCTTGATTTGACTTGTCCGTTTTATAAATGTATATGTATATATATAGTCTTAAAGTTACAACCGGCCCTTTGAGTGCAACCTTAATGATAATGTGGCCCGTGATGAGATTGAGTTCGACACCCCTGATCTAAATTGTTATCCAGCACCTTTAAACTCATTTTGACTTTGTAACACTTATGTTGAATCTGTATGAAAACAGAATTGTGAAATGCTACGTCAATTTACAAAAAAAGTAAATTAGGCGTTTCCTATATGTATTCCTTAAAAAATGGGGTCCTTGTGTATCACACAGGAGGAGATTGTTCATGTCAAACGCAATCTCACTTAATAATTGTAAATATTTGTGATAGGGTCTGTTGCTCTGAGCATCTAATAATAAAACAAAGGTGGGTCCATTTTTGTTATTTGAATGATGTATCTCATACATACATCTTACTATGTTGGTCTGAAGAGCTGAAGCATTTATTCATACACAATGGATACAAACTGTGTTGTCTCATTCTATATCCTGTGAGAAAATGATAAACATTTAGAATTCAAAACTCTACATACTATTCCTAGCCTGAGGAAGATCTGAATAATCAGCAGATTTGAATGGAATCTCTAACATGTTTATGTAGAATAAAGACAAGAGTGATTATACAAATTACATTGATTGACATTTTAACCAGAAGATGAAGTCTCAAAGAATGTTTTAAATAAAAGGACCTAAAACAAAAAGGTGGTCAAATGAAATGACACTGAGCCAGTGATAACAGCAACGCCCAGCGTGGATGAAGCTGGTGCAGGTCTTTCTTCATGCTCCGGGCTGTCCACTCTGAGGAAGTAGGAAACGGGAAAAGACCTCTGGACACCACGCTGTCTCAATGATCCACAGTGTTAGAGGAAAATAAATGTTTTAGGAAATGAAAAATATGAAGTTAACAAATAAAACACAGCTCAGGGGCATCATAGATATAGACGGTAGGTTTTCCTACAAAGATCAGTAGTTAACTCAGCCTCCATTGATTTCACATCAAATGAGCGTGTTAATAAAATAAGCTATCATGCCTTTTACTTGCATATCTAAACAGAATCATGAAAGCCTGTTGGTAGAGTCAGGCACACGAGTCCGTTTGAGTGTGTGCGCCGGTGTCTGAACGCTTACTCACTGCTCGCTTTGTAGCTAACTGTTAGGCCACTTAGCTTCCATTGTTATGGATCTAAAGGTAGCAAAAGCTAACTTTCATAACACAGCTTTTCTTTACTTCTCGCTTAGCTAACACAATAAAGAAACAGACCGTATACTACAGCACAAACAACACAAATCATCAATACTTACTTACATATATTTTCACTTGTAGTATTATAATATTTGAAATGCGGGGTTGCATTCCAATAGTCCATTTAGCTTAGGAACCTTCCTAAACAAGTGAAATGACCCGGAAGTACGTCAGTGGCAGCCATGTTAAGTGCCGTTCCAATTCTCCAAATGAAAGGAAAGGAGGTTTCAAACTTCCTTTATAACCTCCTTTAGCTTAGGAACCACTGGACCTCCCTTACCGAAAGGAGAGGAGAAAATGCTGCCCCACAATGCCTTGCAGCCGCAGCATTTGCGTCACACAACAGTCGGCCGTTCACGGAAACAAACGATTATGACGGAGAAATTATATCATGAAAGTTACGGTGCTTATTAAGCATTTTAAAACGTATGTGGTAAGTTGCCAAAGTGCTTTGTTTTGAACGTTCATCAGTATTATAATGAAAAAGAGAAATATAAACGTTAGTTTTTACTGAAATGATCAAATAAAGTCAACATTTCACTGAGCTGTGTGGGGTTTGTTCAACTTTTAAAATATTTTTGAATGGTGATATTTAGTGATAGGTGTTAATCGCTGGAGAACTGGGCTGTCACTCAAAAATTGAGTAGCCAATGGGGACGCACCCTTGAAAGTCCCGCATACCTGGGACGTTTGTGTCAGAATTGAAAACAAAAAATGAAGGAGCGCAAATGAGAAAGTTGCAGCGAGAGCAAAAGTCTGATCATTGAGAAAGAAGCAAAGAGAGATATGTTAAAACAAAGAAAAAAGACTTGTAGTTTACATGATTACACAAATGATTTGTTTGCAACTTATAGTTTTATTTTTGAAATTACATTTATTTAATTTGAATCAATTTTTGTTTCTCTTAAACTCTTAGTTTTTGCTTGATTCTGAGAAAGTGTTGCTTTATCTTTATGAAACAAAACTAATCCCATAATGGTCCTGGTTGGGAGGGCTTGAAACTGTCTGGGGTGGGGTACATATAATAACTATTATTTATTTATTTTGTTATTGAGGGAAGCCCACATTTTTGTGGTGGCATTGATGTATAATTATGTTATGTGCCTCTGTATGCAGTAGCACACTCCCACTTTAATGGAAACCCTCCTCTGATCTGCAGCCATGCGAATGACCAGACACTGGAATGACAAGTGCTGGATTTTTTTAATAAGTTCATATAGTGTGCTTCTTAAATATTGTTGTGTACATGTTTGGTGTTTAAGTAATAACATGAGGTTGGTATTAGCATTGACACCGGTACCTTAGACATCTGTGTGTGTTTAAACCCGTATATGTGTCGGACAAAGCTGTGTTTGAGGTTGTTTAAGGCCAAGTAGGTCATGCTGAGTTGAAGCTGTTATAGTGTGCGTGGGCACAACATGAAGTGACTCTCACAAGCAGGGGCAGTCAACCTCTGAGGTCAGACATTGAGGCAGATCTGTAACGCTCCACTCAACCATTGACATCGGGGATTTGGTTTCTAAATCTGTCCTCTCACTTCGCAGCTTTTTACTGCCTCTGTTTGACCTCAAACCACATAACAGAGGTTTCTGCTGAGAGGTCAGAGAAGCAGGCCTTTGTTCACCTTCTAAGAAAGCAGGAGGATGGTTAAACCTCTGGTTACACCACAAGTTAAACAATGGCTGGCTATTTTCTGTGATATTCCTGTACGAGAAAGTTACCGGTTACCTTTTTCTTTACTTTTTTCATGACCCTTTGGGGCTCCGTACATGACAGTAAATCCCAGATCAAAAAGCTGTATAAGATCGACTCTACTTGTTGCAGGCAGCCATGAAGTTAAACATTTAATTCACTAACTGTTTACTCTTGTGTGACTGCTCTCCAACTACTTCAACTGCTGGTTGGTATCTGTTTGTAATACAATTTGGGAATGTCCATTATTGATGTCTCTCTGATAATCAGTATCATTTTTGAGCATTTCAAAAATGTCTATAGCTAGCAAGCACTTTGAGTTTATGTTTCCATAATAGATAGGACTTAACTCTTGTTGCAGCCTTTTCATTTTATAACCATACAGTTTTCTTTAATTTAGTATTTTTGGAATCACATTTAAATATTTTTTAGGACTGTACTGTATGTGAGAAGCATGACTTGCTCGTGTTAAAATGGCTGGAAAATGCTTGTTGATAAAGTAGCATTGCACAGTAACAGAACTAGAAAGTAGCTTTTTACAATCATGGCATATGTTGGATAATGTACACATACTATACAACCATACTATAAATGAGTCCAACCCAGTTGTGACAAAATCTGCAGTTCTTTGAATGGCCACTTTAGGCTTGCTCCAAAAACGAGTCAATGCCAACAGCCTTAAAATGCCCAACTTTACAGAAGACAGAAACAAGTTTACAGCATGATAAAAATGTTTTTGTTTACTATAGAGAATTTCCCTAATCAGGACAACTATCGAGGACTGGATTTTTATATAATTCACTCAACAACTCAACAATTTGTGCATGGCTGTGACAGGTGGGTGATGTCAAAGCTACCTGCTTTGATTTCCTCTGTCA
This sequence comes from Notothenia rossii, assembly GCF_949606895.1. Taxonomy (NCBI): domain Eukaryota; kingdom Metazoa; phylum Chordata; class Actinopteri; order Perciformes; family Nototheniidae; genus Notothenia; species Notothenia rossii. Next base: position 13,591,639 of record NC_136911.1, on the reverse strand, counting down.
CCAAAGCACTTCTCAGCTCCACTGCTCCATGACGCTTCACCTCTTTGCACATATTCGGATTACCTGCAAGTTAGAAATAAAAAAAAATCCTGAAAGTACATTTGCTTTCAAAAGTCCTACTGCCTTGGCACCAATTAAGCAAAACCTTTCTAAGTGCTACATACAGAACGGAGATTTGTATTTGTATTGGCCAAGATACAGTGGAAACATGTGGATTTTCAGTGATGAAAGATGTGTTGTGTTACTGCTGTGCTGATATCAATGGGGATTATGTTCCGCCATTTTTGGGGCCAGGATAGCGAACAGGCGTTTTTGTAGAAGGGTACATGGGTCCGTCTCACAGTTTGGGAGCTGATTGGGAATTGCACATTTGTAGGATTTACAAATCACACCCGCATTCCTTGCAGTCTGAGTCGGGGAGCAGCTGATCAAAAGGTCATGAGTGGGGGAGTACTTATACCTGGAAGCAGTTCTGTCTTCCACTAAGGCCCTGTCCACACGGAGACGAAAAGAAAACGAATCGAAGTCGATATCAAAAAAGTCTTCCGTCCACACGGAAACGGATCAAGAAAACGCTCGAAAACGCTTGAGACGCTGTAGTACATATGCCGGGCCTGTAAGTGGTGCTGTACTTCCGCCACAAAATACACCAACAGCAACGAATAAGACCGAAGACGATTATTATCATATTATATTATTATTGTTGCTGATGATTGTAGAGGAGCTGTAGGTTTTGCACTAAAATCTATATCATGGTCAGTAGCGTCTGGAGCACGAAAGCAACCCTGTGATCTGCCATTGTTGTTGCTGTGGGTAAAACGCATCAGCAATGACGCTGGTGACGCGGGGATGAGCAGGAGTGGTGGGGAGAGGCGGTGCTATGGCGTCATCATTTTCAGGAAATGATCGTATAGGGCGTACACACGGAGCCACAAGCGTTTCGTCCTCAGACCTACCCACTTTGGGAGCCGTTATCACAGTATATCGGATTCGGGCTCTGTGGACGAACCGTCTATACGATAGAGAACGTTAGCGGATTCAACTGATATCGTCTCCGTGTGGATGGGGCTTAAGATCCAGAGATCCATGGGTCCACCTGGGTTTCAAACTCACTTCAACTTTCTTACTTTTTCGAAGCTTTCAACTGCATTTCATGATCTTTAGTACATTTCTTACTTGACAAAGTTATCACATTGGCGAAGAAAGAAGGAAACATTTGTTAAGTTACATTTTATGACTTGTGCTTTGTAGACATCATGTGTTCCTGGTTTTCCAGCTCTATTAATACAAACACTCCTGGAAATGTATTGTTATTGTGAATGTTAGCTAAAAATCGAGGTTTGAAGTTCTGTTAAGCAAAGTATTTAACATCCCTACACTGATTAACGGCCACAAAGCATTACATAACTATCTCTATACAAACAATGTTTACAGTTCTCAAGCTTAATCCTCAACTCTTTTGTTTTCCTCAGTTTCTCAAAAATCTAGTCAAAAGGAAGAGTTCTGTCTGACCCCAGAATGCATCGAAGCAGGTGAGGAGTTCTTGTAAACAGTCACTGTTTGAGCATGATATATTCAAGTTGTAACTGAAAGGTTTCTATTTAGACTCACTAACTTTTGTTTTTCTTCCTTCTTGTAGCGGGGTCTGTACTCAGTAAAATAGATCGGTCTGTTAACCCCTGCGAGGATTTCTATAGTTTCTCGTGTGGCGGTTGGTTAAAGGAGAACTCGATCCCTGAAGACTTGTCCTCGTATGGTATCTACCCCTGGCTACGGCAGAATGTAGACGTAAAAGTCAAAGGTGGGTTTGCCCTAAACATTTCGAATACCTTGATGACATCAACAGATAAAATAATAAAGCTATTTGGTAACGTATACGACAGAGTTGCAGAGGAGCAGGAGTTTCATGATGCCAAACATGAAGAACACATTGTTGGGCCGATTCTTTCCGCACCTCAAATTTTTCTCCATTTTAAACTTCAGCCCAAAATCCCTTAGACCTCATGCAGCACCCTGTTTGGTAGCTGTGAGTAGTATTAGTAGTAGTAGTAGTGAGTAGCTAAGGCCCCGGCCACAAGAGGACGATAACGGTAAAACGCATATGCAAACGCAATCGCAAAAAAGGCTTCCATCCACACGCAATAGACACCGGAAAGTTTCTGTCCACACGAGACAGCTCCGTTTAGCTCCAACCGCTGGAGAAGCTGCAGTACATATGCCGAGCCTGTACGTGGCGCTGTAACATCCTCCACAAAAGCAGCGAAGAAGCATGGTTGTCATGTTTGCCCTTCTGTTTATTCTCCGCGGTGGGGGCTAGGGCTGTGCAATTTAATCGATCCTGCGATATATATCGATATTTTGTTTCCCGAGAAAGTATCGATATTTCAGCCGCGGGTATCGATACATTAACTCCCATTCAAATCCCCCGTGTTCCGCCTGGCACTCTGCTCGCTGCCCATTCCCCCCCGTTTGCTTTGCATGAAGAGCAGTTACGTCAGCCAGCCGAGTCGCTAGTGTCGCTGTAGAGCATTTCTAGATACACAGACGCCGGTGTCTTCTTCTCGCAGTGAGTGCGAAGCGGTTCAGGAGAATGGCGGCAAACATTAACCACACTGGAGAGGGTCTTCTCTACCGCCGGAGATATCGGCCCAATCCCAAACCACTCCCTCGACGGAGTGAACTCCGTCTGTAGCCACACTCGCAGCTCAACGAGGCTCCCTCCTGTCAGATGGAGGGAGTAAATACAGCAGCAAGCTTTGGGAGGGCCTCCCCTCTCTCTGGCAGAAACAGGAAATGCCGTAACTGTATGTAACAACGGTTTCAAATCAGCATCTCTTAGACAAAAGGTTTAAATTAATAACTCAAATAAAACTCCTAACATCTTTCATTGTGTTTCAAAGCTCTTTTAGTTTTAAACCTGATGTTTATAAGCTTCTTAGTTTTTGCAACGGTCTCTAAATATACACAACTTTATAATAAAATGCACACATTTACCTTTTTCTAGACTAAACACAGACGATCCTAAGTTAAAACATATGAGGTTATCATGAGGTTGTTAACATCGCAGTTTATCAGTGGATGTTTGCTGGAACTACTTGTTAACAGCTTGACAGCAGCGGACACACACAGCGTGACTCCGGTCAGGTAGAGACCGGTCTCAAGTCAGCACCGCTGCAGACTCGCTGTTTGAGGGCTTGATAGCCCACTCCCCCTCCACACCGCTCCACACTCGTAGGCGGACCCTCCGCGTGAACACGCAAACGGAGGGGTAGGGTGTAGGGGGCGGTTTGGGAATGGGCCATCGTCACTGCTCAGAGAAGTGCACTTCTCCCAGACCACGTTGATCAGATTATATTCCTAAACAAAAATCTGAAGAGAATGTAGATGCAGTTATGTAGAGAGGAGCCTTTCTGTTTAGTGTTTTTGGCTTAAATGTTACTCCTTTGGATTTGAATTATTGGCAGGTACATTTTACATTAAATGTTGTTCTTAGTGACTTGAATTATTGGCTACCTCATATTCTGTGCTAAGCTAAAAATGCTGTAAAAGAATCTGTTCAGAACAGGCCACCTGCTGCACCTTTTAATTCTCCATTTTCCATTGTGATACTGCACTTTATGTACTTACGTTTCAAAGGCTTGTAAGCTACAGTTGGCACTGTTTCAATAAATGAAACAAATTTTCTCACCACATCTTTTGAGTCATTTTGTCCAGCATTTGCAAGCTGTAGACTCTCTGTCTAGTCAGAGCCATATATTGTATAATTGATGCTTTCAGTTTTCAGTTGAATTAATTCAATCCAAGTCAATGGAACACTCACAAGATGTCACCAAAATCACACTGTCCCTTTCAAATCTTTCAGAAAATGATGTAAGTGTATCGAATTATATCTAATCGTATCGTATCGTTGGCTGAATATCGTGATATATATTGTATCGTGAGCTCAATATAGTGTATCGTATCGTGAGATTAGTGTATCGCTACAGCCCTAGTGGGGGCCGAGGGAACCGGTGTCATTCTAGCTTGTGTAGTTTGTATACAAGATCATCCTGCTGACTCCCATTCATCGACACTGTCGATTGTTCTTTTTTAACATTCAAACATAAAAAATAACAATCAACATTAATCTGAATGAGGGAAGTGATTTATTATCATTACAACGTAATTTCCCGATCATTTAAATATGAATATGGTGAAATACATTCTTACAATAAGCGAGAAATTGATTTAACTCCTGTTTGACAATAACTGTGAATTTATTTCTCTCATTCGTCTTTGATCAGACCCCCGGTATACCCTAATCAGCGCCCCTAGTTACACCAATCAGTGTGCGATTACCGTACAGCCAATCACAACGCGTGACGTCATTGGTAAGCGACGGACCCGAACAGATCTGGTAGCCCGAGCACATATGGTACTGACACCGGGCAGAGTTTTTCGCCAGTCAACGTGTGTTAAAGTTTAAATCTTCCGGACAAAATTGGAAAAGTGCCGGTCAAAGGTCTTCTTTGTTATTTATTGAGCTTTAAAACAAATGAATAACGACTCTATATAATAATAAAATAAACGGAGCCTCTCTTTTTCCTCCCTCTCTTCTGACAGCGTCAGTGTCTGTCTCATGCAGCAGCTGATCCAGTAATGAGTGACCCGGCAGACAGTTAAAATAAACATATTTATAACTAGTTTAGGTAGTTTGAGAAGTAATTAAAATAGCTGGGTGATGATCTGACTTGAAGTGCGTGTTTTGCTCTGTTCACCGCTGCCTCAAAGCGGGAGGAGCTGCAGGTGAGCAGAGCTGCGTGTCTCCGTCCTGTCAGATTAGACTCAACCTGGTCTCACCAGAATGCGTGACTTGTTGGGTTCAGAATTCCAGAAAAGACAGACAACTTCTAAGTTTAACTATTTATTGTAGAGAGCAAAATATATATTTTACTTGGCCAAGGACTCATCACGTCTTTGGGAATCACAGGCAGCAAAGCTGTAATCTGTAACCACCCAATCCGTCAAGAGCCTCGAACCTCGTGTGTGTGTGACACTTGGGTCCTGCTTTGCTGTTGCTTTCTTGTACTTCACCAGAGTCAGTTTGAGATTTCAATCAGCTTTTATTCTGCAAACCATTGAATAGACACACAGATCCACAGTTTAGCCACAGTACAGTAAGATGTTGCTCCAAAGCTAAGAATCCTCTAACACTCACTCACTGTAACACTGTTACAGTGATCGTATATTGGTATCATTTGTTTAGAGAAAAAGGATTCTAAATACAAACAAAAAGAAACCCAATAACATTTATTACAAACATAAAACAATTTACTTTGTAATTGTGACAATAAAGATTAATCAAATTACTTAGATGAACAGTATTCAATAAAAACATTTAACAGCTCAAAATAAACATACCTGCAAACCATGGAATAGACACACAGATCCACAGTTTAGCCACAGTACAGTGAGATGTTGCTCTACAAAGGAAAGTTTCACATAAGTGACGTAAATGCCACATGTACTCCACGACGTTAGCGGCTAACTAGTTAGCTGAAAAACGGCTCACTCTCAGTTTATGTACAATTCTTTTAAAAAGTGATACACTACGGAATCTAAAGACATTTAGCTAAACATAAAATATAACCAATAAATGCAGATAGATTATACACAGAATAGTACACGTAGATCACAATTATTATTATTATATTTACAACTGAGTGAACAGAACAACAACTCACCCAAAGCTAAGAATCCTCTAACACTGACGGATTCCCAAAATGCACCACATTCAGCGCAACACTAGCTTCCGGCTGCGGCTTTTCAAAATCAAATAAAATGACAAAACTATGGCTGTAGTCCCAGTTTAACAGGATTTAATAAAACAAACATTCATTATTTACACTGTTACATACACCCCCCTTAAATTCTGTTAAACTCCAGGTAAATACTGAACATCATAAAGACAAGAGTGTAAGAAAAAAATTAAATAAAATGTGTGGTGGCTGTTCGAGGTGAAACCAAATTAAAGACACAAATTACAGTCGACACAAAATCCTCCCATAAGGAGTGAAAAAGAATAGGGAGGTACCAGGCCCAATACTTTTCTCAGACAAGCAGAAGATGCCATTTACACCTTCAAAGCATCTCATCTAAGGCAACACACATAGCATACCCACAAATCTACAAACACATACAAATACTACTCGGATATAACCCATAACAAACTGGTAGAATATCCTGACTGCTTAAACCTCAAATATCCTATGGAAGAATGCAAAAACTGAACTTGTAACAGATGAGGTATCTTCAACCTTCTGTGCTGCCATCTCATATATCAACTTTTTAGGAGGTTTGACATGCCTCCCACATCTAGTAGTGACTGAACCAACACAGCTCGCATGAACACTATGAGGTTGCGTGCAAATAGCATTGGTTTCATCAACAACTTCTGTGTAAGTTAAACGAGAAACACCAACTGAGTCTGGGTCAGTCAAGTCAGCATCACTCACAGGGTCTGGGTCAGGTGGTAGAGTCACACTGTCAGGGTCGGTTGGTAGAGTCACACTGTCAGAGTCTGAGTCAGATGAATGAGCATACATGGCAGGGACTGAGTCAGGTGAGTGAGCATCACTGGCAGGGACTGGGTCAAGTGAGTTCATGAGCCAGTCCACAGTGCGATCGTAGCCATCTTCATTGTCCACATGCACAGAGACTTGACCACTTCCACATTCCTCATCCCCATTATCTGAGTTGACAAACGAGGCAGGAGTTTCAACCTTGTCTATGAAAAGAAAGTCAACCGGGAGAAGCAGGTTCCGATGCACAACTCTCTCTTTTCCAGATTGGGCATCTCTTATCCTGTACACGTTAATCCCAGCCCTCACCGACACAACATCATAGGGCGTAGAAACCCACTTGTCAGCAAGCTTTCTTTTGCCCCTCTCACCACGGTTGGCCAACAAAACTCAATCACCCACACCCAGCGGAGAACCCTTGACTTTGCGGTTGTAAAGCCGAGCATGACGGGCTTGCTCATTAAGGCTGTGATTTTGAGCAATCCTTGCAGCTTCACACAAGTCCTGTCTCAACTGAGAGACAAACTCATTATGGCTGACCACTCTTTCATCCTGAAGCCCATGCTGGAACACAATGTCAATAGGGAGACGTGGCACCCGGCCAAACATGAGGTAAAAAGGGGCAAAGCCGGTTGTCTCATGTACTTTGCAGTTGTAGCAAAAGGTCAGCGTCTGCAACACCCGGGGCCACCTGGCTTTCATTGTTGGGGGAAGGGTTCTCAACATATTCCCCAGCGTCCTGTTAAAGCGTTCTGTCACACCATTACCCATGGGGTGGTAAGGTGTGGTGTGTGACTTTTGCACCCCCGCCACCTCCAAAAGGTCCTTAATCAGTTTCCTCTCAAAGTTGGCACCCTGATCTGAATGGATTCTCTTGGGGAAGCAGTATACACAGAAGAAATCATTCCATAACCGGCAAGCAACATGTTTTGCAGACTGACTCCGACAGGGGAAAGCATGTGCCATTTTTGAGAAATGGTCAGTGACAACCAATACATCAACTGTCTTCTTGTCACCAAGTTCAGCTGTCCAAAAGTCAATGCACACCAGTTCCATAGGTTCGGATGTCTGAATGCTTTCCAGAGGCGCCCGGGCTTCAGGTTCAAGGGTTTTACCAACAACACATCTCTCACATCGTTGCACATGGTCATTTATGACTCTTTCCATGCCAGTCCAAAAAAACCTTTCCCTAGCAAGGGACAGTGTTCTCGCACGGCCCTGATGACCAGCATTGTCGTGGAGGCCAAGGAGAATCTGAGGCTTGAGATCATCCGGCACAATGAACTGGAAAAGCTTTTTGTTCAGTCGATGGCATGTTCTCATTCTGTACAGAATTCCATTGTGGACTTTAAGCTTTCTCCAGTGTCTGAGGAGTTTTCTGACGCCGCCTGGTTCAGATGTTGCCTCGCGTCTGGTAGCTTTCCTCTTTTGATGCATATAGAACAGGACCCTGCTTATGGTCTTGTCTTGCTCCTGGAGATTCAAAAGCTGGCTCTGAGGAATAGGAGTGGAAGAGTCTTCCTCAGGCAACTGTGGCAGTGATAAATTAGCACTAGGTAGGCCACGATCTCCATGAGCCCTCAATGCAGCTGACACTTCTTCTGAGCTGATGGAACTTCCCACAGGCTGATGAACAGGCCCAGCACCAAGGTCAGATGACGTTGACCGGGTGCCTTGGACAACTTGGCAGTTGTTTGTCAGCCGAAAAACATCCTGCACTGTGCCCTTGACAACTCCATTGACTTCGTCCAGTAGTGCAACATATGGCTCTTTCAACAAGCGGGAACCAACACATGACTGGACAAAAGGCTCATGGCTCAAGGCATCTGCAACAGTGTTTTTAACACCCGGAACATACTTAAGATCGAAGTTGTATGCTGCAAGATTGGCCACCCACCTTTGTTCACAGGCAATCAAAACGTAGTTTTGTCAGAATGTACGAAAGGGGGTTGTTATCTGTCCAAGCGGTGAAATGTCTCCACTTTAACCAATGGCTGAATTTGTCGCACATAGCCCACTTCAGCGCCAAAAACTCCAGCCTGTGTGCTGGATAGTTCATTTGAGACCGGGTCAGCGTCTTACTTGCAAAGGCGACAGGCTGTGCAACTGTCTCACCAGGTGACACTTGTGACAAGACGGCTCCAATACCATCAAAAGAAGGATCAACAGCGAGGATGAAAGGCTCATTGAAGTTCGGGTGAGCCAACGTGACACCATGAGTGAGCTCACTTTTCAGAGTTTGTAATGATTCCTGACACGCAGGTGTCCAGTCATTAGACGTAAGAGCTCCTGGGGCAGAGGACTTTTTCTTGAATTTCTTGCCTTTCTTCGCATGTGATTGAACTTGTCGGCCAGAAATGAGTCTGAACAGAGGTTTGGCCTTCGCAGAGCAATCGGCAATGAAATGCTGATAATAAAAGACCATGCCCAAGAATGACCTGATCTTCTTCCAGGAAGGCGTGACACCATCGCTCTCCATAAACTCTGCTTCCCCCACATCAGCAATGGTCTTCACTTTGTCAGTGTCTGTTCTCACCCCATCTGGACAAACAATATGACCCAGAAACTTAACTGAACTCTTCAAGAGGTGACATTTCTTAGGGGCCAGCTTGAGGTTGTGATTTTTCAGACGGGAGAACACCATTTCCAGACGTTCAAGAGCCAGCTGTTCATTAGGGGCAAAAACCATCACGTCGTCAAGGTAACAGAGTAAGCTGCTTAAGTTTTCATCTCCGAATATTGACAACATCATCCGCATGAAGGTTGCGGGACTGTTGGACAGGCCTTGAGGCATCCTATTGTACTAACGGAGGCCGAAGGGTGACGAAAAGGCTGTGTACTTTTTGTGCTCCTCATGAAGTGGCACGTTGTAGAACCCAGAAGTCAAGTCCATGTTAGAGAAGAAGACATTTCCTCCCAGTGCAGCAAGAGCATCGGCTTGATGAGGAAATGGCTGTGCGTCTTTTACAGTCTTTGCATTGATCCATCTGAAATCAGGACAAATGCGCAGACTGCCATCCTTCTTCCACACCAAGACCAATGGGGATGCATACTCACTGTGAGATTTCCTGATTATGCCCTTTTCCTCCATCTCATTCAGTGTAATTCTCAGCTTCTCATACTGGCTTGGTGGAACCCGGCGGTAAGGCAAACGAAACGGACTCTCGTCCGCAAGGTGTATTTTGTGGACAAAGTGTGTAGCCTCCCCACAATCCATCTTGTTTCTGGAAAAGAGGGACTCAGACTTCTCAAAAAGCTGAAAAAGTCTATCTTTCCACTGCTCAGACACCTCACAACTCTCCAAGTCCAAATCTTGTAGCCCCAGCTTGTTTGGAGCGTCCTTTCTTTGTTCAGGGGTCTTTGTTGTCGAAGAGCACTTTGAGACACTATGGCTATTTACTGAAACCTTTTCAGCTGGGGGCAGCTCTTCAACTGCAACACATGGGAAGACATCTGCAATCTTACAGTTTCTCCTCAGAGTCACTGGCTCACTGCTTGGGTTAATCAGTTTGAGGGGAACCCACCTGTCACCCCACAGAGGTGTGACTACACGGCCAACCAACACATTTCTGGGCCTTGATCTTGAGTTAGTCGGTTCAACAACCACTGTGCTCCCCACTGACAAAGGTGCTGATGCGGGCAATTTTCCCCAGACAAGGTGTTCACACAGTGGTTCAAGAGTAACACTCTGCCTCAACTTCACTATGCCGATCTTGCCAGGCAGGGGTCCCCCACGCCATTTCTCAGAGTTGGAGAGCAGGGACAAAAATTGGCAACAATCATCATCTGCAATGTCAACTGGTGTAGCCAGAAGTTTCCAATAATCGTCAGACTTTTTCATCAGATGTATGAGAACCTTGATAGCATTACTACCAACAATCATGTTGTCTGTTTGTCCAGGGATGACTAATGTTGGGATGAGCAACTTGAACCCATAGATTGTCACCTCCAAATCATAGACTGCTGTCGGGTAGATGTGGTGACCACCAGCACCAACAACAACAATGTCATCAGCAGGACTTCTCTTCAAATCAGGGCATTGCTGCAAGAGGCGTGCAGCTGCAGCTTCGCTCAGAGAGCATGACATAGAGCCACTATCAATCATGGCTTTCAGTGGAACTCCACTTGCAGCACTAACATTTGTGTAAAACAAGCTGTCGGATTTCTGAAGTTTCTGCGTCATTTGGAAAATGACAGTCTTTCCAGATGGTGCAAAGGAACAAAGAGATTCATACAAAGGCTCCAAGTCATCACTGTCACAGCTGGGAGGGTCACTATCATGATCCACACTGTCCTGCCTGAAGTGCGGATCCATTCGTTTTCCGACTGTGGGGGAGCCGCAGGCGGCGCACGACCAGGACAAGCAAGCCTAGAATGGTTTGGTGAGTGGCACTGAAAACAGAGTCTATGGTCACGACAGTGGTTGAAAGTAGAGTGAGCAACGTCATGACAAACAGAGCAAGGCGTGTCATGCAACCCTTCAATCCTGGGACGTCTTGGGCCAGACTGTCTGGCTGGACTCGAGTGAACAGGCCTCTGCAGAAGCACCTTCTCCAGCATGCCAATAAGGCGTTCCAGGGTAGCAGAGTCTGTGGCGTGTGCTTGTGGTGCACCCTGTTCCCCGGTAGGTGGCATGTGTGGCATAGGGGTAGTGTGCTGTGGGTTCACCCTTACCTTCTCTTCAGTTACCTTACTCATCCTGGATGTCTTCACTGAGTGATAATCATCTAAGATGTCCTGAACTTCATGAGCAGTCCATTTGTCCATCGTCTTGGACCGAAATGTCATAGAAAGCTCTTAAACATATTCAGATTACTTTTAGAATACTTTCTTTTGCCATAACAGATGGGTATGTTTTGGTGCACAGGACGACAGGAGACACTTATTTTACTGTTTTAATGGCTTATCAAGAACTCAAACACAAAATCTTGGTGTCATTCTGGACAGCTCCCTCTCATCTGCACCCCACATTAAAAAACATCACCCGGACTGCATTCTTTGTACTGTCTTAAAACCTTTCCTTGGAATATGTTATGAATTGTAAGGTGTCCTTGGGTGCTTTGAAAGGCGCCCCTAAATAGAATGAATTATCATTATTATTTATTATCTGAAATGATGTTATAACTTTTAAAACTTTTTCTAGTCACTTGCCCCATGCATTCAGCAGCAGCAGGCCATTCACTTTGATTTGATCCAGTTATGAAATGTCATAATTTCGGCAATAAATAAATGCTACATAAACGTTATCTTGCACATTTTATCTAACCATCTCCGTTTCTAACTTTCAATATATATTTTAAGAGATCTCTCTCTCATCGGCGTGCGGGGGCGGGGCCTCACAGACACGCTGCATCTCTCTCTCGCTCAGACGTGCTGCAGCGCTGTGCAATGTGCACACAGTTCTGCCGGTAATGAATATTACATTTTGTGAGGAAACTTTTCCACCAATAATTCCAATAAGTATTCCAAAATGTATTCACTTCAGGTTTACGAAAGTAACTGTAATCAGATTACTCGTTTTTCAAATGTAACGCCTGCTGTATTCTGATTACGTAACGCCGTTACATGTATTCCGTTACAACCCAACCCTGCTTCTAGGCTACTGTCCCGCAGCTCCTGCCTCTCTGTTGGACTCTGTCGCAGCGGGGCTACTGCTGTGGTGCGGAGCGCATTAACCAGACTCTTCACAACGAAGGATCAGTTCTTCTTCAAGGCAGGGAAGGTTTCGCAGTACGCAGTCTACTGTCCCGCAGCTGCAGCCTCTCTGTTGGACTCCGGTACTGCACCTTACTCACGAGACATTGTAAAAATGGGTGGGGGGCGAACACAGTAACCACTCCGCCAACGCCACAGTCCCCCGCCTGTCGTGCGGGCCGGATGAGAATGTCTGGCGGGCCGGATGTGGCCCGCGGGCCGCCAGTTGGTGGTCACTGGTATAGGGCTTACACACGGGGCCGTTGGACCCCCCAGAGCGTTGCGTATGCCGTTCTATCCACCTTGGGACCCGTTATCGTTACCGTAGTCGTTTAGTGCCATATTCTGTCGTCCTAGTGTGGCCGAATGGTCTATATGAAACAAAAAGGTAACGGAAACGACCGTTATCGTCCTCGTGTTGCCGGGGCCTAAGTCTGTTGGGACTTAGCTTGGGAACCAGTCGCCAATTTAATTCCTGATTGGCTTGCCAGAGACACGCTAATTCTACTCCTCCATTGTTCCCTGGAGGTTTCCTCTTGTAGGATTAAAAATAGTGTCTTATTCTTCTTACCTTTCTTCTTCTTCTTCTTCTTCTTCTTCTTCTTCTTCTTCTTCTTCTTCTTCTTCTTCTTCTTCTATCAAAACTGGAGACTCTACTTCACCCATACACTATATGTCTTAAAAGTTTATTTTAGAGACAGTTTATTGTTAGAGTCTTACAATTTGTTTCCTGTCAGAGTTACTAGAAGCTCCTTCACCCCCTGATGAACTGGAAGCAGTGACTAAGGCTAAGATCCTCTACCGCTCCTGTATGAATGAGAGTGAGTCCGTCACACACACACAAACTTGGTTTTGCCATTTAAGTGGAAATAACATTGACATATGTATTCCCTAGAGACTTTTTTTGGTAATTCCAATAGAAAATCATAAATTCCCTCCAATAAACAATCCAATACAAACATGAAACCTTTAACCTGCACTCACATCTGGACACATATGTAAATATATTTAACATGTACATTCAAATGCTCAACGTTTTTCTGTGATGTCTTATTTCAACAGTTACTTTATCACTTAATTTGAAAAACATTTTGTATTATTATTTACATTTTTATTCTATTTTGTCTTTATTTTTACCTTTTGTGAATCCTGTGAAGCTCTGACCCTGTTGGTGCTATAAACGCCTGAATTTCCCCAAGGGGATTAATAAAGTTCCATCTTATCTTATCTTATGAAATCACTAGACTAAATGTTGAACCTAATTGTAATGTATTAAATGATCTGTTTGCTTTTATAGCTATACTGGAGCAGGTGGACAGCAAACCGCTGCTGAACATTTTCCGACAGCCTGAGTTTCGGTGGCCTGTGGTGGGGGAGGGGCTCGGAGGAGAGTACCAGTGGTCCGAGGGTGAGTGGAGCCTCCTGAAGACCCTCACTGAGATAAGGAAACAGTTTGGCAGGAATGTCCTGATTCGAATATACGTCTCCCCCGATGACAAAAACTCCTCAAACTACATCCTCAAGGTCAGACATCTACAGTTAACTCTCAATACTGTTTATCCAGGCAGGTTTTCCACTTTTAACATGTTTTAGAAAAAACACTTATTATCTGACACATAACCCTCCACTTAACACCAATAGTGAATTTAACAGCTCAAATTCTGAAAAAATTAAACAAAGAATATATTTTTGCAAGATTTAGAGGTCAGATTGTAAAGCTAGCAGCTTTTTAATCTAGCCGTTTCCTCCCGCGTGAGAGGTATAAAAGTGGTATCACATTTGTTTTATATGTTATGTACATGTATGCACCATGACATCAAGATCTGATTCTGATTCTGAATCTGAATCTGATTCTGATTCTGAAGTCAATAAATATATTTCCCATATGTAGCTATTCCTGTACTAGATAGATAGATAGATAGATAGATAGATAGATAGATAGATAGATAGATAGATAGATAGATAGATACTTTATTGATCCCAGTTTGGGAAATTCTTTCATCACAGGAGCATTGTGTTCAGACTTTATAATACAATACTTAAAAATACTTTAAAAATTGGAAAGGGGAATTAACAATTACAAATAAAAGGAAGACATTTAAAATATTATCCATCCATCCATCTTCTCCGGCTTATCCGTGGTCGGGTCGCAGAGGTAGCAGTTCCAGCAGAGAGCCCCAAACTTTCCTTTCCCTGGCCACATCAACCAGCTCTGACTGGGGGATTCCAAGGCGCTCCCAGGCCAGCGAAGAGATATAATCCCTCCACCTGGTCCTAGGTCTACCCCTCGGTCTCCTCCCAGCTGGACGTGCCTGGAACACCTCCCTAGGGAGGCGCCTAAGTGGCATCCTTACTAGGTGCCCGAACCACCTCAACTGGCTCCTTTCGACGCGAAGGAGGAGCGGTTCAACTCCGAGTCCCTCCCGGATGACCGAACTTCTCACCTTATCCCTAAGGGAGACACCATCCACCCTGCAGAGAAAACCCATCTCGGCCGCTTGTACCCGCGATCTCGTTCTTTCGGTCATGACTCATCCTTCATGACCATAGGTGAGGGTAGGAACAAAAATGGCCCGACAGACAGAGAGCTTTGCCTTCTGGCTCAGCTCCCTTTTCCTCACAATGGTGCGGTAAAGCGACTGCAGTACCGCTCCCGCTGCTCCGATTCTCCGGCCCATCTCACGCTCCATTGTTCCCTCACTCGAAAACAAGACCCAGAGATACTTGAACTCCTTCACTTGGGGTAAGGACTCATTTCCTACTTGGAGTGCATCGGTTTCCTGCTGAGAACCATGGCCTCAGATTTAGAGGTGCTGATCCTCATCCCAGCCGCTTCACACTCGGTTGCGAACCGATCCAGTGAGTGCTGAAGGTCGCAGACCGATGAAGCCATTAGAACCACATCATCTGCAAAAAGCAGTGATACGGTCTACGTGTAGTGCGGGTGAACTGACGTTCCCAGTTCACCCGCACTACACGTTTGGGCTTCCACCGCCACTCGACCCAACTCACCACCGGATGGTGATCAGTTGAGAGCTCCGCCCCTCTCTTTACCCATCTGTACATGTCCAACCATGAGCTCTATGAGCCCTTTCAATCCGGCTTCAGACAGCAACACAGCACTGAGACCGCCCTCATCAAGATCACCAACGATCTCCTCATTGCTGCTGACTCTGTATCTCAGCACCACTCCATTTTCCCAGCTCCCCCCTCAGTCTCTCATCAACTGCCTGCATGGCATCAAAGAATGGATGTCCTCTAACTATCTCAAAATAAACAGCAGGATAACAGAGCTCATGGTTGCTGCTCCAGAAGGTTGGTGACTTCATCCTCGAGGTTGACGGCTGCTCCATCTCCCCATCTCCTGAAGCCCGCAACCTGGGTGTCATCCTCGATTCCAGCCTTTCCTTCCACTCCCACGTCAAGTCTTTGACCAAATCGACCTTTTTTCATCTAAGGAACATTGCAAGACTCCAACCGTCACTCTCGGAGTCGGTTGCTGAAACACTAGTCCATGCGTTTGTCACCTCCCGCTTGGACTACTGCAATGGTCTCCTGTTTGGGGTTCCCAACAAAACTCTGGACAGGCTCCAGTATGTCCAAAACTGTGCTGCCAGGGTACTTACAAATACAAAGCCGTGGCGGCATATCACTCCCACCCTCATCCACCTCCACTGGTTGCCAGTCAAGTCCCGCATATCATTCAAAATCCTCCTCCTTACCTACAAGTCCCTCCATGCCCATGCCCTCCAGTACCTATCGGACATCCTTCACCCACATGCCCCTCCCCGGAACCTACGGTCTTCAGACTCTGGCCTGCTTACTATTCCCCGCACTAAACTGCAAACCATCGGGGACAGAGCCTTCAGCGTGGCAGCCCCCACCCTCTGGAACGCTCTCCCTGCGGAGATCCGCAACATCTCCACGCTTGATGCCTTCAAAAGGGCCCTCAAGACCCATCTGTTTACTAAGGCCTTTGGCTCCTAATCTATTTGTTGTTTTGTCTGTCTGACTGGTTGTCTGACTGCCTTTTGTTTTGTTATGTTTCTTTTGCCCTGTTCTTCCTTGTAAAGCGACCTTGGGTCTCATGAAAGGCGCTATATAAATCCAAGCTATTATTATTACCCGAGTGTCCAAAACATACGGCCTTAGGCCCGATGATACGATAACGAAGTCGATCATGGACCTTCTGCCTAGGGTGCTCTGTAGGGATGCTCCGATCGCCAATTTTTGGGGCCGATCGCCAGAATCAGTATCGGCCGATACCGATCGCCGATCCGATCGAGTGGGCTATTTCAAGGGATGTTTAAAACTCAGTTAATGGGACCATTCACTGGAGCTTCCACAAACAACAATCAACTTAATTATTACATTCACATGATGTACATTATTGAAGTTTACATTCACTTTGGATAATAACACGGGAGAAATGAGCGGAAGCGCTCTCTTTTCCTCTCTCCCTCTCTCTCCCCCTCTCTGCCTCTCCTGACAGCCTGCCAGTATCTCATGCAGCTCACTGATCCAGTAACTAATGAGTGACCCAACAGTGAATATTTAATATATTTACTGTATAACTAGTTTAGCTTGTTCCGGAGGTAGATAAAATAGCTAAGTGTGTTAGGTCTAACTCTTGTGTGTTTTGCTCCGCTCACCGGTCCGTCACAGCGGGTGGCGCTGCAGGATTTCTGCTCAGACACCTTGCATACCACTATTTTTTTCTTTTTCGGACACCTTAAAATAATGCCAGACTGGAGAAGACATTTTGGCGTGCTTGTTTTGCCGTGCACAGAGAAAAGTGTCATGTATTTTACGTCATGCACAATCGGCTCTCACGATTGGCATGTTTAGAGAGCACCGATCGATCGGTAGAGAGCGAGTATCAGCCGATCTCGATCGGTGACCAATCGATCGGAGCATCCGTAGTGCTCTAGTTCCACGTACACTTATGAGCATCCTTATGTTCGAACATGGTGTTTGTTATGGCCAATCCATGACTAGCACAGAAGTCCAGTAACAAACCACCAGTCCGGTTCAGATCAGGGGGGCCGTTCCTCCCAATCACGCCCCTCCAAGTGCCCACATGTGCGTTGAAGTCTCCCAGCAAGATTAAAGAGTCCCCTTCAGGAGCCCCATACAGGACTCTTTCCAGGGTATCCAAGAAGGCCGTATACTTTGAACTGCTGTTTGGTGCATAAGCACACTCAACAGTCAGAGTTTTCCCCCCAATAACCCACAGGCGTTGGGAGGCGACCCTCTCGTCCACTGGTGTAAATTCCAACAAAGAAGCACCCAACCGGGGGCTTGTGAGTA
This sequence comes from Notothenia rossii, assembly GCF_949606895.1. Classification (NCBI taxonomy): domain Eukaryota; kingdom Metazoa; phylum Chordata; class Actinopteri; order Perciformes; family Nototheniidae; genus Notothenia; species Notothenia rossii. The sequence goes on along the minus strand of NC_136911.1, from coordinate 13,574,075 downwards.
ACCCCACACCCGCCTGGTGCCTCACACCTTGGGCAACTCCACAGAAGAATAGAGTCCAACCCCTGTCCAGAAGTAAGGTTCCAGAGCCGACGCTGTGCGTAGAGGTGAGCCCAACCAGATCCAACTGGTAATGCTCCACCTCCCGCACAAGCTCCGGCTCCTTCCCCCCCAGAGAGGTGACGTTCCACGTCCCTAAAGCCAGCTTCTGTCGCCCGGGTCTGGTCCGTCAAGACCCTCTGCTTTCACTGCCACCCTTCTGGCAGCCCACTCGACCCCATCACTGTTTCCCGTAGGTGGTGGGCCCGCGGGACGGAGAAGCGGAGGTGTTGCCCACGTTTCCTTTTCGGGCTCTGCCCGGCCGAGCTCCGTGGCAAGCCCGGCCACCAGACGCTCGCCGACGAGTCGTCCTTCTGGGCCTGGCTCCAGAAGGGGACCCCGGGCTTCCTCCAGGCCGGGTATCCTCACTTCTTAGTTCGTCTTTCATGAGGTCTTCGAACCAATATTAGTCTTGCCCTTTGCCTGAGACCAACTTGCCATGGGAGGCCCTTCCAGGAACACAAGGTTCCAGACAACACAGCCCCCAGGTTCATCAGGGCAGACAAACCTCTCCACCACGGTAAGGTGCTGGTTCTTCAGAGAGGAATATCAAATATAAACAATAAAAACAAATCAATATACAATTGTATATTGTTTTGTTTTTATTGTTTATATTTGCCCACATGTCCATTGAAGCAATCTGGATAAATAATATAAAAAGTAAAAAAATACAACAAGATCCAAAATACTACAGGGACTATAAGAAAGGAGAAACTATACTATATGTTTATATTAGCATGGTTTTTATGGATTTTTAACCAATCAAACAGATGTACTGTATATGTTTTACTTTACAACTAATATTACAATTTTGAAACAACGTAGATAAGAAACTCCACAGGTTCAGCTCCTTGCACATTGTTCAAATTGTTATGGCTGCAGCGAAGGTAGAAGAAGAAAAAATACAATTTTTAAAAAGCAGCAAAATCTAATATGTGCTCTTTGTCTTTATGTAGCTTGATCAGGAGTACTTGTCTCTGCCCTCCAGGGAAGACTACATCACCAACACTTCCTCCGCGCGGGCGGTGAGTCTCTGCTCCATCTTTCATTTATTTTACTTGTTATTTAAAAACTCTTCTTGCTTGAGTGATACATTGCATTAGAAAGAGGTTCAGCTGCTTAAAATATCAACAGTTAATTATGTTTTTTTTTTTTAATCAGAACAATAATTCCTTCCAGACTAAACATTTTCACAGATGGTAGAGAGTTGTGATGCAGGAAATGAATTGTGGAAAGGCAACACATGCTGATTGTCTAATAGCTGGCTCATCAGGCCAGAGTAACAAAAAATTGAGCAAATCAAGAGTTTTTCATGATATTAGTAGACTATCAGTATAAAGTACATTTGCTAGTATCCATAGATAAACAATGTTCTACATTTAGGGTGCAACTAGCACTCTCCTTAATATTGTGTAGAACAATACATAATTAACATTATGAAGTTAATACAAAAAAAAATAGGCTGTTTTTAATTAGGTTCATGGATAATCACTCTTTTTGTGTAACTATGATCTTGTTAACTGTGATGGCCCTTTGTATTCTATTTTGTGCATCTTTGCTGTGCATCTGTCCCCATAAAACAGATAATATTAAATCTGCAAAAGAAGTGCAGAAGCCTTTGCTTGATGTCTGATGGCGTATCTTTATTTTCTCTCTTTCGCTCTGCTTTTTTCTCCAGTATCGTGAAGCCTTGTTGAGTTTCATGGTGGATACAGCAGTTATGCTGGGCGCTCAGGAGAAAGCAGCACTGACCCAGATGGAAGAGGCTCTTGCCTTCGAGACCAAACTGGCTTATGTAAGAACGTCATGTCAGATACATATAAATCTATTCAATGTTTTGAGATAATTTCATAGTCCATAATGGCACTGGATGTGTTAACTAATGTGTTGTGAAATATGAGAATGATTGATCTACTTTAAGGAAAACTATTAAAGGTCCCCGCTGTACAATAGCTGCCCACTGCTCCTACTACTTAGGATGGGTTAAATGCAGAGAACACATTCCACTGTGTGTGCTGTGTGTGCTCTGCATGTGTGACCATTAAAAGAGGGTTTCATCCCTCCGATTCTATTATTCTATTTCTATCATACTGTTTTTCATCAATATATTATAGGTCTCAGATATATACAAAACATGTCTATGAAGTGTTTGGGTCCAAATACCAAACAGATCATTGTAGCATCCCATAAACCCCTCTGTTTCAGCCCTGTTTCAAAAGTGCTGATGCTCTGTCTTTTACCTAAGATGAAAATAAGGTGCCACTCTGCGAGATATTTGGTTAAAAAGAACACAATGGTGCTCTAGAAGTAGATTCAGGTGATAAGGTGGGGGTGGGTTTACCTTGGTTGGTTATTGGCTAATGGTTACACAAGCCAAAAAAACGTTATCATTAAGTGGCCAAAATCTGATCAGCTAATTTTCAGACAGGTTTTTATATAAATGGATCAGGACAAAAAGTGAGCAAATCTTTTTTCCTGAAACTTTTAGAATCTATTTACACAGAGGGGGCACATGTTTATGTATAAAAGACATGAAAAATTGGATTTAGCATAATAGGTGACTGTTAAAACATTGTATTTAGGATCAGTCATATCAGTTCAGATTGCTCATTGTGTGTGCAGATCCTGATTCCATATGATAACCGCAACAGTGACAACATGTACAACAAAATGTCGCTCTCTCGCCTGCAGCGCACCATACCACAGGTACTTCAAATACAAACAAACACTTAAAGAACACAATCCTTCCAATGTTTCGTAAAACCAAATCACCTGTTTTATGATTTATTTTACATATGTATTTGAATTACTTAACGTTTAAGACAAGCAGTCCTTTTTCTACATGCAAAAATGATTTACATCATTACAGGTCTCCCTCAATTTGTATTATCCTGAGTTGTAATGGACTATATGTTATATAAGTAACCTCTACTGGATATCTTCTTTGTATGCAGTTTGATTGGCTGGGTTTTGTAAAAGCTGTGGTGGACTCTAAAGTTGAACCGTTTCGGTCCATCTCCACCTCTGAGCCTGTCATCGTCCGAGCACCGCAGTACTTTAGGGACCTTGTTAAGCTCATCAACAGTACAGATCCTAGGTACCTACACACACACACACACACACACACACACACACACACACACACACACACACACACACACACGCACACGCACACGCACACGCACACGCACACGCACACACACACGCACACGCACACACAAATAGCAAAACATTTCATATAAATGTGCGACAAGACTTAGACTGAAACACGTGGTACAGCAAACAAGGAGGGACTACGAAGTATCACAGGATAGAACACACACACATACATTTAAACAGCCAGACACACCTATCTTATTATAGTGTGTAATGAGATTGTATGGCATTATTTAATAAATGTTCATCCTCTCTATCTCTTTCCAGGATTGTAGCTAACTACGTACAATGGAGGACAGTTTTTTCCAGCATCTCCTCCCTTAGCCGTCGTTTCCTTTACAGATACCAGGACTATGCACGGGTTGGTACAGAAAGAATCTTCCAAATTCTGTATTGTTTGGTTCATTCTTAAGGGTTTTGATTAACTTTAAAAAATAAATGGGTATTGTGTGTCTTTAAAAAAGCTAAAACGTTGGCTTGACATCATGCAGATACAGCTGGAAAATGTTTGAGAAATCCCACTTCATAAAGGATGTTTGGAAAATGTTTATACTAAGTATACAGGAAGTTTATTCAGATTCAACACTGGTAGTTAACAGTATGTGCTACTGTACATACTGATCTCTGTACTACAAGACAGAGAACTGGGAAATTGATGTGATATTTTGAGTAGTCAATCCGTATACCTTCTTATTAACAGTGTTTCTTTCTTACACCAGTAAAAAGAATAGTAACTGATGGTTATTTCGTTTTTGCTTTTTACGAGGTGCAGGACGGAACTCTCCGAAGTAATTTCAAAATGAAAGCCCCCACATGGTAAAGTTTTTGGATAATATTGGAATAACTGTAGAGGAAGTGTAGGGGCTTACAAGACAGGCTTTTATGTGATATTAATAGTTTAGAAGAAAGGGATATAATCATGGAAGAAACTATTCAGGTTGCGAGAGATTGCAACCTGCCCTTGTCCTTGGCTGTACCTGCAGCGTACCAGATGGCGATGGAGGAGGTGAGGATGGACTCGATGATGGAGGTGTAGAAGTTCACCATCATTGACTTTGGCAGGTTACATTTCTTCAGCTTCCTCAGGAAGAACATCCTCTGCTGGGCTTTTTTGGTGAGGGAGCTACATCTGCTCCCACTTTAAGTCTTGGGAGATGATGTTAACCAGGAAACGGAAGGACTCCACAGACTTAGGGGTCTGTGATGGTTTCTAGGTGGGACAGGACAAGGCCCTCAAAGGACTTCAAAACCACAGAGGTCAGGGCGACGGGTCTGTAGTCATTCAATCCTGGGGTCCTTGTTTTCTTCGGGACAGGAATGATGGTGGAGGATTTGAAGCATGCTGTCTTTCTTTCGCTTTGCAACTGCAGTGATGTTGACATTTATGGGAACAGCTGCAGGAATCAAAAACCAATAACCAGTTAGAGGGGCATGTCGGCTGGTTAAAGAGTGTTTCTCGAGAGATGAGGTAGCAAAAAGTTGTTCATGTTCACACGTTAACCCACTGTTAACATCTCTGACATCTCTGAGTTGGTTCCAATGCTGATATAGCCTATTGCCACCTTATTCCAAGAGCTTTTGGATGAAGTTTGCAAGAGCTTTTGTTTTGAAATTACTTCTGAGAGTAACCCTCTGCCCTCCCCTGCTCCATTCATCATTGGACCATTTAGTAAGATAATACGCAAAACAAAAAGTTGCTTTTCTGTTGACTGGTTCAAGAAAGAAAAACTATTTGGTTGCTTTTCCATTTACTGGTTCCATGAAGGAAAACAATTGATAGGCCTCCAAGGTACACCAACTAGTTTGATTTTTAAGACAAGCCTAGAGAGCTCCAATGAACTTTATGGCTTGAACGAAAAAAATGATGATATAAATCGTTTCTTTTGCTTTAGTATCAGTCCCAACATTTCCCAACCAGTAAGTAGGCTATTCAGAGGCTGAGACTATACCAGTTAAAGTAAGTGCCATGTGGCGAAAGAGTCAATGTTACCTTTCCTCTCTTTCTCTCACACACGCTCCAGGTTACCAAGGGAACCACCTCTCTGACCCCGCGCTGGGATAAGTGTGTTAACTTTGTCGATAAAACGCTTGGTTATGCTACTGGACGCCTCTTTGTCAACAGACATTTCCAGGAAGACAAGAAACACATGGTGTGTATGCTTGATTGATTGATTGAAAAGTTTATTAACAGCTTGTATATCGGGTACAGTACAGTACAGCTCAAAACATACAATTGTTAAGGGGATGCAGACCAGAGAAAGACTTTCGTCTTGTTTACATCAGGGTCCCCCATTTCCAATTCATCATATCATTTAAGACATATAAGACATATTTGACATACAGATGGCTTATTTACAATTAATGCTCTAGAAATGACATCATGTCCAACATTGTAGGTCAAGTGATTACATTTTGTATATGTGTAACAGATGTCTGTGTTAAGTGTATTTTGTCTGTGTCTCACATGGAAGTGATGTCAGACATTTAAAGTGTTGTCATCTGCATCAATCTGGGTTTGGGTAAATGTGGCAATAAGACCAAGAGCAGTATTTTTTTTGTAAACGTCCTAGAGTTAATGTGTTTGTGTTTGTTTCTCAGATGGAAGAGTTGATCGATGGCATTCGCTGGGCGTTCATTGACATGCTGGAAAATGAGAATGACTGGATGGATAAACCAACCAAGATGAAAGCAATAGAAAAGGCAAGAACAACTTTTTCCTCTGTCCCATCTCAGTCTAGCAACAGTCCACTGCCATTGTAATAATCTGCTTTGCTTCCCTCTTATTTGCTCTCAGTTCTATATTGAACTTCCCAAATAAAGTTATCTAGCTCTAAGCTGTACTCAATTGTTTTTGCCACTTAGGGGCAGCACTGTCTCCCAGGCAAAAATATCTGTCACATTACCTGAGCAAATGTTTGACTTGCTTTACCAGACAGTCACTCATTCTGTGTGCCTGGTGTTTTTTACTGGGCAGCGTAAAGTGGATTTATCAATGTTTTTTTTATCAAACATATAAATTGGACGTAGCGCTCAAACAATCACACTAAAAATACAGGCATTTTTGCGTGTGTTTGTATATGTATGTGTATCTGATTTTCAATTAAAGCAACGTACAAAGACCTTTGTTCGTTGAGGAGTTGACTTTTAAGCTGTACGGCTTAAACCAAAACAACCCTGGTTCACAAATCTGTTAGGTCAATATTAAAACATAAAAAAATAATCAGGTTCACTGTGGGCTTTTTTTATTGATCACAAGGATGTGAGATTTGTAGTGACCTCAAATCGAACATCATTGCATTTAGATTCTATATCTTTAGTGTTTACACTGTCTCCAATTTGTTCTGTGGTTAAACCGTTGCAGGAAAACATTGTGTTAAGACATTGGCTATGACGCTAAACATGTGCTTAAAATCTCCACTCCCTATCTTTTTCTCTCAAGGCACATGCAGTCCTGGCTAAAGTTGGCTACCCTGAGTTTATTCTGAACGACACCTTCCTCAATGAGGACCTAAAGCAGGTTTGTAAAGCAGTTCTGAAAGCTAGTTGTGTTTTAAAAACCAGTTAGGAAGAACAAACATGGTCTGCTAGCAATAATTGAGAGTGGCTGTTCTAAAAAAAGGTCAAATTCTGGTGTAATATTTGCAGAAAAGTACAGTTTTTTCATAGTGTGTATTTGCATTTTTGTATTTTTTAGCTGAAATACAGTGAGAAAGACTTCTATGGGAATGTGATGCAGACGTTGAAGTACTTTGTCCAATCTGATCTGGCCTTGCTCCGAAAGGCCGTCCCACGAAAAGAGTGAGTGGCAGGACTCATCTCTGTGAACTTGCTGTGTGACTTTTTACATTTGCTGACATGTCATAATTGTGTGTGTGTGTGTGTGTGTGTGTGTGTGTGTGTGTGTGTGTGTGTGTGTGTGTGTGTGTGTGTGTGTGTGTGTGTGTGTGTGTGTGTGTGTGTGTGTGTGTGTTGCAGGTGGTTTACAAACCCAACAACTGTGAACGCCTTCTACAGTTCCTCCACGAATCAAATCAGTAAGATATAATATGATTGATTATTGACATATTTTATTTAATTACTTACTACCTGTCTACTGAACCTCTGTCAGGAACGATGACGGTGCACTGCATTTCAGTGATTTCAAGTATGTATCTGCTTATAATACATTTTTGGGGTGTATAATTTCTTAAAAATGGCAAGTAAGCATTTCAGTGTCAGAAGAAAGAAAGTGAATTGGGGTTAAACCATGGGTTAAACACGTGTTGAACTAAAAGGGATGACGTGAGGACTGCTTTTTATAACATGTCAAGTGTGATCTGATTTATAATAGTTACTCTCTTGATAAATCACACTTTTAATTAATAAATAGCTGTGCCTCACACACAGGCTGATGTAGAAAAAAGGTTGTCTGGGTGCCCAGATAGCTTACCTGAAAGTGGGCTGACAACTTCTAATCCATCCTGTTTCTCTTTGCTGCAAGTGATCCCCTTTCGCTCTCCACTTTTCCAGTCTATATGTCCTATATAATAAAGGCAAAAGGTAATCCATAAAGTCTTCGAAAAATGAAAAGAGCAAAAAGAACAACATCATTTTGATCTTCTCTTTTAGGATTTCCTGCTGGAGAGCTTCAAAAACCCTTCTTTTGGGGTAGAGAGTATCCAAGGTGAGAATGAAATAATACGACATGCTCTACTTATAGATATAGATAAGCCACGTGATGCTTTTGATTAAGGATTAAAGTGAGCAAAGTTAAATGAACGTACTGGAAGAAAGCAAAAGGGAAAACTACTACAACACCACAGTACTTTCAGTATGCAATGGAAGATATGTCCAAAATGTGGACGATTCATTTGTTTGTCATCCAAAGACTAAAGCTATTCAAATCTAATCTTTAAGGAAGTTCAAACTAATTTTAGAAAATTGAATATAAAGTTGCGAGAAATGTACACATAGAACTGGCTATAGCACTATAGTCTGTAGCTAACGTGAGTTCTACGGAGTTTACACAAAACAATATATAAACAATCAATCCCAAAAATACTCTTAGTAATTTAACCTACCAAGAATGCAAAAGAAGGTTTGAAGCAGATTGTAATCATCATAAACCATGTGGCTGTCCTGCTCACATTTGGCTTCCTAACACATGATATATTGGTCACATGGTGGACTTCATTCCAAATTATCGGCTGCCAACCGGGGGAGACACATTTAAAACATAAATAATAATGTCCTGATGAGGACATACAATTACAATTAACAAGTTATCTGCTGCCAGCAGGAAGAGACACATTTAAAACATAAATAATAATGTCCTGATGAGGACATACAATTAACAAGCCAAGAGGATGCCAAAATAGTTGCATCATGATCAAAAAAAAAAGTCTGAATTCATGCGTTATCATTCAGCCAACAATATACACCAATTATTTTATGTATACCAATTAAGTATAAAGCACATTTTGACAGTATACGTTTGGATGTTATATGTTAATATGAAGTGCATTAGTATGAGATTTCAAGCAATAGTTTATTTAATAGTTTGAATTATGTTGTCACAAATTGTCCATTTTTAAAATGCTGTTGTGGCTCATTCTACTTCAAAAGGGAGTTAATAAGGAGGACTAAAGTTAATCCACTTTTCATCTGTTTCCAGATCTTTAAGCTACGGTGCCATCGGGGTGATAGTAGGACATGAGTTAACACACGGCTTTGACAATAACGGTAAATACTGATTGACAAGAATGACCTTAAACATCAATATCAGAGATTTTTGACACAGCTGGGGGGATTTTGTTATGTTTGATCCCTTTTCATGAACAGGTCGCAAGTATGACAAAAATGGCAACCTTCACCAGTGGTGGAGCAACTCGTCTATAGACGCCTTCAATGAGCAGAGCCAGTGTATGATTGACCAGTATAATGCCTACCATTGGAAGGAGGCAGGACTTGATGTAAGAGTTTGACTTTACAACAGTAACTTTTTTTAAATCCCTGGAAATATTAAAAGACATTTAAATAATGATAATGTAAAAAATATTCTTGCCTAATGCAGTTTTACACTTTACAGGCTCTGTTGAGTATGTTTATGTGTCAGCATTGCACGGTTGAGAGACCTGATTTAGAATTTACTTTAATGATTGTAACTTTTGTAATCACTTGGAGAAGGATAAAGACATGACAATCAGTGCATTGTGGATGTTTTGTTGTGCAGGTGCGGGGCAAGAGGACTCTGGCTGAAAACATAGCAGACAATGGAGGAATGAGGGAGTCTTTTAGGGTAGGATTTGTTTCCTTACACTCATGCACTTCTCTGAAGTATTATTATGCAAAATCCACTTCTTCATGTCTTTTATACATAAACATGTGTCCCCTTTGTGTAAAGACATTCTGAAAGTTTCAGGAATCAAGATTTGTTCACCCCTTTGTGTAAAGACATTCTGAAAGTTTCAGGAATAAAGATTTGTTCACTTTTTGTCCTTCCTGTCTAAAAATGAGCTGATCACTGCCACTGTATGATGTCATAACGATTTGTTGGGTTGTGTAACCATGAACCAATAACCAACCAAGATAACCTTATCACCTGAATCTCCTCCTCGAGCACCATTGTCTTCTTTTTAACCAAATATCTCGCAGAGGGGCGTGGGGAGTGGCTCCTTATTTTCATCTAAAGTAACAGACAGAGAAGGCTTCTCAATTCTCTAATTTCCCCTCCTCGACTCCCCTCCCCGACTCCTATCCTCATGTCTTAGTCCCGCCCACAGGAGATGCGAGCGGAGGAGTCGAGGAGGGGAACCGAGGAGAGAGGAGTGGAAGCAGCAGGCGTAATGAGAAATCCTCTCCTCTGGGCGGCTATTTTAAAGAGACGTCCATTAATGATGACAGGAGGCACAGCAGCACTCTGTCTGATGGACAGACGTGTTCATGACGACTTATGTATTTACTTTTAATTAATTCACAGTGCGGTGTAATGAGACAATAACAGGCTACAGATGCGGACATATACAGACTGGTTACCCCCTCGTCTCTGGTCTCTGAAATGGGGAATTGAAATTACGGGCCAAAAGTTTTATTTACAAGTATTACAAGTAAGCATAGGACACCAGTGACTTCCTGTTATGGCGCAGTGCTGGTGAGACGCATCTCCATGAGGCTCCGAAGCTAATATATTGAATTAATTATTCAGAAGACCACAACTTCCTTTAAATACACATTATCCTGTCAACATTATGCCAGGAAGACCTCAGAAAGCAGGTCCACAGACGCCTGCAGCCTCGAAAACGTCAATGTCGCAAGCTAAAGCTAGCTCAGCTGCCGCTAGCCAAAACACAGAGACAATGGCCCAGATTGTGGAAGTCCTCAGCGACATACATGCTATGCAAAGTGACTTTTCAAAGAAACTTGACGATGTGCTTGAGGGAAGAATAAGAGGACTCAAGGGTGAGCTGCAACACCAAGCTAACAGGATCACAGAAGCAGAGGAAATAATTGGAAAGACCGAGGAAGACTTAAATTCCATGCACAGCGCTATCAAAAAGCTACAGGATAAATGCGCCACATTGGAAATGAAGGTGGAAGACCAGGGAAATAGGGGCCGTCGCAACAACCCGAGGCTCATCGACGTGCGTGAGTTTTTTGGTGCAATGGCTACCTAGAGCCCTGGGCACCGACACCTTTTCCACACCGCCCGTTATTGAGAGAGCACACCGAATAGGACGTCTAACCGCTGGCCAGGACCCAAAACCAAGGGCGGTAATTGTGAGGTTCCTTAACTACAGAGACAAGGAAAAAGCTTTGCGAGCAGCCCCGAGACAGGGAACAGTGCGTTTTGAAAATCACAACGTCAGATTATATCCAGACCACTCAGCGAAGACTCACCGGCAACAGAAACTCTTCGAGGCAGTGAAAAAGTAGCTACAATCCATGGGGCTCCGCTACGGGATTTTCTATCCGGCTGTCTTGGTAGTAACACACAACGGACAGCGACACTTCTTCAACACGGTCCCCGACGCAGAGAAGTTTGTCCAAAAGCTACAGAAGGACGCCGGGCCCACGCCAATGCCAAACTAGAACGTTTAGCTAAACAGAGGCTTTGACACCATGGACTTGCTACAATGAGGTAAATCTTCGTCATAACGACTTTCCGTGTACACGCGGTGCCCACTAATGTTATCGGCTGAAAGACATTGCTGTTTCAGTTATTTAATGCCCATCTAAAGTACAAACCTTTTCACATTATTATTCGGGTTTGTCTGTTTGTGACGGGATCATGGTTGTTCAGTTAATTCTCTAGTTACAGATGATCTTGTGCATGAATATATGTGTATATATAGATACAATTATTATTATTAATAAAAAAAAAAAAGAATGTCCATGGTTCGATCCAATAGGCTTTTTATTTTACTATTTTATTTGTATTCCTCTGCTTTCTTGTTCTGAAAGATTGAAAAGTGGTCTAAATGTTTAATATTGCTGGAGCCTACGGAAGTATGGGAGTCTCCACGTTTCTGCGCTATGCTGCTCCTCGCTATGAGGATCAAGCATGTAGAGTAACCAGTCTTTAGTTACCTAGGGGGTTTTAGGGAAGTTCAGGGGGGATTTTCAGGGTGTCTTGCTTATTGTATATATGGTATAATTATCCTACTGTTGTTGGTATTACTTTATTTTCCTTTTTGTTTCTCTATTTTGATAAAAAGAGCAGTAGCTAATAGAGATATCCCTGTGGTGGTACACTATACAATTCACTCCACACTAAATGGCAGTTAAAACAGACATAAAGAAAAATATTAGAGACTCAAATTACACAGGTCAATGTTTACGGACCTAACAAGGATAATCATGCCTTTTTTAGGAATGTATTTCTTACTGTATCCTCTATTCCTGGACAATATATAATAGGCAAGGCAAGCCAAGTTTATTTATATAGCAATTTTCAACACAAGGCAATTCAAAGTGCTTTACAAAAAATGAAAGACATTAAGAAAATGGCATTTAAAATCATTCATTAAAAAGAAAAGTTAATAAAAGAAACATTAAAAGAAAAAATACATGGATAAAAGTTACAGTGCAGTCTAAGATATGAATAGTTCAATTAAAAGCAGCGACAAAAAGAAAAGTCTTCAGCCTGGATTTAGAAGTAGTAAGAGTTGCAGCGGACCTGCAGGTTTCTGGGAGTTTGTTCCAAATATTTGGAGCATAATAACTAAATGCTGCTTTACCATGTTTAGTTCTGACTCTGGGGACAGAAAGCTGACCAGTCCCTGATGACCTGAGAGATCTGGATGGTTCATAATTTAGCAGGAGGTCAGAAATGTATTTTGGGCCGAAACCATTCAAAGCTTTATAAACCAGCAGCAGTATTTTGAAATCTATTCTTTGACACACAGGAAGCCAGTGTAAATACTTCAGAACAGGAGTGATGTGATCCACTTTCTTAGTGTTAGTGAGGACTCGAGCAGCCGCGTTCTGAATTAGCTGCAGCTTTCTAATAGATGTTTTAGTGAGACCTGTGAAGACACCATTGCAGTAGTCCAGTCACTGAAGATAAAAGCATGGACAAGTTTTACCAAATCCTGCTGTGACATTAGTCTTTTAATCCTAGACATGTTCTTTAGGTGATAGCAAGCTTTTACTCACTTTTTTAATGTGACTGTTGAAACTCAGGTCAGAGTCCATGACTACACCTAGATTTCTGGCTTTATCTGTTGTTTTGAACATTGCAGACTGAAGCTCAGCGCTAACTTTTATACGTTCTGCCTTGGCTCCAAAAACCATTACCTCAGTTTTATCGTTGTTTAATTGGAGAAAGTTCTGACACATCCAGTCATTGATTTGTTAAATGCACTTACTCAGTGTTTGAATTGGAGCATAGTCTCCTGGTGAAATGGTTACGTAAATTTGTGTGTCATCTGCATAGCTATGGTAACTTATTTCGTTGTTTTTCATGATCTGAGCCAGTGGTAGCATGTAGATCTTAAAGAGAAGAGGCCCCAAGATGGAGCCTTGAGGAATCCCACATGTTATATTTGTCAACTCAGATGTGTAGTTACCTGTAGAAACAAAGTTGTTTCTGTCCTTTAAGTAGGATTCAAACCAAAATGCCCGAGGAGGGCACAAGGGTTAAGTAGGATTCAAACCAATGTAGAACTGTTTCCGAAAGTCCCACCCAGTTTTCCAGTCGGTCGAGTAATATGTTGTGGTCAACAGTGTCAAACGCAGCACTGAGATCTAATAATAGTAACACTGAAGTTCTGCCACTGTCTGTGTTTAAGTGGATGTCATCGAAGACCTTTATAAGAGCAGTCTCAGTGCTGTGGTTTGGACGAAAGCCTGACTGGAACACATCCAAACAGTTATTTAAATGCAAGAAGTTACTCAACTTTTGAAAAACAACTTTTTCTATGATTTTACCGGCAGGTTTGATATGGGCCTGTAATTGTTCATTACTGAAGCATCTAGATTATTTTTAAGAGCGGTTTAATGACTGCAGTTTTCAGGGCCTGTGGAAAAATACCTGATTGAAGAGATTTGTTTACTATAGGAAGTAGATCTGAGGCCATGCAAGGAAAAACATCTTTGAAAAATCCTGTTGGAATAATATCAAGGCAGCAGCAGGAGGATTTCAGAAGTTGAATACTGTCCTCTAGGTTTTTATCATTAATCTGATGGAATTGTGTCATGATGTATGAATTGATATTAGGTGGACATAGGGACAACACATTTGCTGTAACTGATACAGAGGCACTGACTGCTTGTCTCATTTTCTGAATTTTGTCAGTGAAGAAGGAGGCAAAATCATTGCACGCCCTGGTGGATAGAAATTAAGAGGCTACTGACACTGGGGGGTTAGTTAGTCTGTCGACGGTAGCAAACAAGGCACGTGCATTGTTTTTGTTTTTGGTAATGATGTCAAAGAAGAAAGACTGTCGTTCGTTTTTCAATTGCAAATTATAAAGGCCAATTCTCTCTTTATAGATTTCAAAGTGAACCTGGAGATTTGTTTTTTGCCACCTGTGTTCAGCTTTTCGAAATTCTCTTTTTTCTGTTTTCACGGTCATGGCCTTTCTCCATGGAGATATTTTCTTGCCAGACACTTCCTTTACCTTAATTGGAGCAATGGCATCTATAACATTTTGAATTTTTGAATTAAAATGATCTACTAGCTCATTTACTGAGATATTAGCAGGGGCGAGTGTGGAAGAAAAATTCTGAGTGAACATTTCCCTAGTATTTTCAGTTAAATATCGCTTTGTGGTTACCTCTTTTTGAACATTTTTGTGAACAGAAATAGAGCTCTCAAAGAAAACACAGGAATGGTCAGAGAGTGCAACATCAGTCACCACAACCTTAGAGATATTCAGACCCTTTGAGTTAATTACATTAAGTCCAGAGTGTTGCCCTTATTATGCGTGGGCTCCGTCACATGCTGAGTCAGTCCATAGTTATCAAGAACACAAAACAGTTCTTTAGCCCCTCTGTCCTGAGGGTTGTCAACATGGATGTTAAAATCACCAACAATGACTAGACGGTCAAAGTCAATACACACTATAGACAGCAACTCGGTGAAATCATCAAAAAAGCTTGCACAGTATTTGGGTGGTCTATAGATATTTAGGAACAGAGCTCGAGAGGAGCATTTCAGCTGAAGGGCCACATATTCAAAAGAAGCAAAGTTCCCATAAGATGTCTTCCTACATTGAAGGGAATCATTGAACAAAATAGCAACTCCACACCCTTTCTTATGCATTCTTTCCTGACTCATAAAACTAAAGTTGGGAGGGGTTGATTCGATAAGAACAGCTGCACTGTTATTTTTTTCAATCCAAGTTTCTGTTGAAAACATAACATCAAGATAGTGATAAAATCATTGATTAACAAAATGTTTTTCCTGCCAAAGACCTGACATTTAATAAAGCTAGTTTAAGTTCGTTAAATACACTATCAGTCAGATTTTTTGGAATCACTGCTAAATTTGATAAACGCACACAAACTTTTGAGCACTTCCTGTATCTAAGATGATTCACTGCTCTTAATCTATTACCTATCAACACAGATATCGGCAAAGCTACAGGCAGGCAGGGCCCTGGCATGTCCTGGAAAAAGTTGAGAGTGCCATACGCCCTTGAGCCTGGACCCAGCAAATACCAGTTTGCAGCGTTTTGTACACACATCCCTATCAGGCTTTGAAGGGGAGGGAGGACCCACCACCCTGCTCCTCTCATCATAGGAGGGCAGGGTGAGGTCTACACTGTAGCAAGGGGGGTTTGGAAATCTGCTTCCATCTTCCTTGTATTGTTTTGGTTTGGATGATTGTGGTAGGCATGGTAATGAAGCCGGGGGAGATGGTGCGCGTCTCTGCTTCAGGGATTTTGGTGGGCGTCGTTGAGGGGCGGGGTAAAGGACATGCTGCCAACCCTGCGTATCGCCTTCATGCGGCCATTGAACTCCAGGGGGGAGGGCGAGGGTGAAAGGGTGAGCGTAGAGTAGAGAGAGCTGGGGGATGAATGAAGAGTATCCTCAAAGGCGTTGACATGGGGGGTGACGGGCAGTGGAGACTCCTCCATTTGTGTCATAGGTCTCCCATAATCAGAACATTCCTCAGGCGGGTGCAGTGATACTTCTTCAAGGTTTTCTGCGCGATGTGTTGTGTCTTTCTCCTGTTTTGATTCCTCTTGTCACTTGTCCTTGGCAGAGGGAACAGATTGATGACGCAGGCAGTTGAATATGTTAGAGATAAACAATTTCACTCCTGACTTGTTCAGGCAAACTCCATTTGCCTTATAAAGATGTCTGCGATCCCAGAAAAAGTTAAAATTGTCAATAAAATGTACAGAATGGTCAGTACAGGCAGTTGAAAGCCAGGTGTTCAGTGCAAACAGTCTGCTGAATCTCTCAACTCCTCTTCTGACTGGCGGTAGAGGGCCACTGATGAACACCTCTGCATTTAGAGAGCTGACAGTTTCCAACAAACATTCAAAGTCTTTTTTCAGCATTTCTGACTGTTATTTCACAACATCATTTGTTCCAATGTGCAGTACCACATTCTTCACAGTCGGATGTTCAGCTCCAATATGCAGGATCTTCTCAGCCAAGTCAGAGACCATATCCTTGGGAAAACAGAGTACTTTGGTGTTGTTCTTACTACACAGACTTTTTACATCTCTTACAGCAGAGTCACCCATAATCAGAGTTTCAGGCCCAGTCGCTAGCTTTCCCTCTAGACTTTTACCTTTGGAGTAGCTACTGTTCCTTACCCTGCTTTGTGAAGAGGACAGGCTATCCAGGTCATCAGAAAGAGATCTCCGGTTCTCGGTCAGCGGAGCGTATCTGTTCTGGATTGGCACACTTGGTGGTTTAGGAGGATTGTTTGTAATTCTCCCTTTAGCAGCTGTCCATGGCTGTTTCCTAGTATGAATAGGCGTTGAAGAGGCGCTCTTCCTGGGTGATAACAATGCAGGCCGGCCGGTCGCATCACAGATTTCAGAGCGCTGTGCTCTGCCTGTTATTCGTCCTCCCAAATCTCATGGAAATCATTTTCTCTTAGGCTTTGCACCCAGAGAGTTCCAGGGAGGACTACAACTTGTAGATTTATTACCCGGTACAAAGCCCTCCTGTTCCTTGGAATCCTTGTAGCTGCTAACTAGCTGTGAGTTAGCATACCCTTTTCCATTATTTTGCAACACTGGTAAAGTGGTGTCATTCCCACGACATAGTCCATTCACTTCCACGTTAACTTTCAACCATTGCATTTTCATTTCCAACACAACCATCTTCTGTAGAAGTTTGTGGTCATCTGTAGAGAACGGAGGCATTTTGCTACCAACTAGCTTAAGCTAAATAGCATGCAGTAGCCTACCAGGCTTTAGCTGTCGCTAGGCCACGCTACTGTAAGACTGAGGTCGTCGTAAAAACGTTTATTTACGAAGATTAACTGTCCCAGTGATAAGTTAATGTCCAGGAGCCACTGCTCGAAGTTTTCAGAGAATAAGAATAGGAAAATCAGCATAAAAAGTAAGCAGAGGCAAGAGCAAGCAGAAAAGCGTCTGCACTGTAAGAAAGCAAGGGAAATAATGTTAGGCCCTATTAATATTCTTAAAATGTCTATTCTGCCAAAATGTCTTTACCTGTTTCAGTCTATTCCTCTCCCTCTTTCACAATCATTTTTTTGTAAGCTCAGGAAGCTCTTCTCAAAATTCATAGAACAACAGGCGTGCAAGAATACGGATCTCCCTTTTACATCTGCCTTATGATAGAGGGGGACTTAAAGTACCTAATCTGCAATTGTATTATTGAGCAGCGCAGCTGCGCACAGCCATGTTTTACTTCTCCTCCTCTGACCCTCCAGCATGGCTAGCCATTTAACGCAATACAGCACCGGGCCTATCCCTCCAGTCATATATCTGCTCTGCTCATGCTAAAAAACAAAAAAAACAGACAAAATCCCAATTGTTAAAAATACTGTTTCTGTTTGGCATGAAGCACATGTCTATATAGGAGATGCTCCCAAACTATCCCAGTTCTCCCCAATATGGGGTAATGACAACTTTGTCCCCGGAAGAGCGGATGGGGGATTCAAACAATGGGCTGCCAAGGGTCTGAGTAAAATAAAAGACGTATGTCCTTTGATCAGTTGGTTCATAGATATGCCATCCCTAGAAGCCACTTCCTTAAATTCCTGCAGTAAAGGAGCTTCATATCAGCACAGGCTAAATGCTTAGATGAGCCACCCTTGTCAGTTGTGGAGAGGGCCACTCTAAATAATATGGATGCTCGAGGCCAACTATCAGTCATTTATGTTCTGCTGCGGTCCAAATCAAAGGACAACTCACACTCAAGACTCAATGCTTGGAGAGATGATTTAAAAGTAGACATTACAGAGACTGAGTGGGAAAATGCTTGTTTAAAGGCACAAACCCAGACTATAAACACTGCACTGAAACTGATACAATATAAATGGCTGTTCAGAACCTATGTCACACCTGTTAAACTGAATCTGTATAATCCTAACATTCCTTATGACTGTTCCAAATGTAACGATAATGTTGGTACACTGCTGCACTGTATGTGGGAATGCCAAAAAATCCAATCATTCTGGAAAGATATAGTTAACCTGATTGCACGTGTAACTGCTATACAGATTCCTCTCGACGCAAAGCTCTGTATATTAGGTATATATCCCGACCAATTTGTACCAAGCCATAAAGCAGTGCCCTTGATTAATATATATATATATAATCTATATCAGGATACAGCCGTTGTGTATTTTATTATGTGAACCACTAAATGGTTTTAGAAAAATATCGACTTGTTGTTTGTAGATATCTGCTAAACTAAAGCAATGCTTTTTTTCAGTAATGTACCCCCTTTGACCGACCCTGAACATTATTGATAGAAAAAGCCTATATATATATATATATATATAATTACAATATAGTAATGTTCCATCAGTGTGTGATTTATTAACTCCTTCATGCATAAATTAGAACAAACTAAGGATATTTTCATCTTTATGCATGAGAAAAACAATTAAAACATATTTTTAAGTAATATGTGTTTAACAAACCAATGAACACAATTATATATTATGCAAAAACTATAAATTATTTGCATTACGTTCGCTCAATTTTGGCTCTCTTTTTTTTCTCCGTTGTCTACGTTCCCTGCTGTAGTGCTGCTATGTTAAAACCACGATTCCATTTCAATGTCGATTCGTTATAATCTAATATTGCAACTGGCTTTCCGCTCAGCGTGGTTCCGGGCTAGAGCCTGATTTAAGGATACAGAACTGCCTGTTTTTGACACCTCAAAATATCCTTTGCAAGAAAGTATTCATTAAAAATGCTCATGTCATGTTAAGAAGCCCCGGAGAGGAAATGTCTTTATATTTGTGTGCAGGCGTACAGGCGCTGGGTGGATGAGAGCAGAGGGGGTGAAGAGGAGCCTCTGCTGCCTGGAGTCAGACTGAACAACAACCAACTGTTTTTCCTGAGCTACGCACATGTATGAACAATAAGACTTCTTCTTACTTCTGGTGCGGAAAGTGAAGTACACAAAGAATATGAAATAATCTATACAATGTTTTCTGTAGGTGAGATGTAACTCATACAGACCAGAAACAGCCAGGGACCAGATTCAGACTGGTTCTCACAGTCCACCAAAATACAGGTGAACACACGCACGCACGCACGCACGCACGCACGCACGCACGCACGCACGCACACACACACACACACACACACACACACACACACACACACACACACACACACACACACACACACACACACACACACACACACACACACACACACACACACACACACACACACACACACACACACACACACACACACACACACACACACACACACACACACACACACACACACACACACACACACACACACACACACACATATATATATATACTGTATATTCAAACACTGATTGATGCACACAATCCATAAAACCTGACAATTTTTACCTGCAGGGTAATCGGAGCAATGAGTAACTTTGAGGAGTTTCGGAAAGCGTTCAAATGCCCCGAGCCATCAGTAATGAACAGAGGTGCAAAGTCTTGCAGAGTGTGGTGACCTTTGACCTCAGCTTGACCCTGAACCAGGCCCAAGCTTTCAGCTGGACATCTGACAAAGAGCTTGATGATGCTGGACTCATCCAACACAGTTTACATGATGTTGTGGCTATGTGAAAATAAAGAGTTAACAGAAAAAGTACTCTTACGTTTAGTGTTAAAGTGTGTGTGTGTGTGTGTGTGTGTGTGTGTGTGTGTGTGTGTGTGTGTGTGTGTGTGTGTGTGTGTGTGTGTGTGTGTGTGTGTGTGTGTGTGTGTGTGTGTGTGTGTGTGTGTTACTTTGATGCATCAATTCGCCTTGGTTCCTTTCATCCCTTTCATGTGTCAGAAATGTGTATTCACTCTGGAAAAGTTCAGCCCTAGGCAAATTAACTCACAGATTTACAAGAATTCAGACTACAAGTTGTGCTCTCTCCATTAGTCAGAAATGTAAAGGATACGTGTCATGAAATGTTTTTTTTCTGTTTGAATAAACCCAATGTTCATGTTTTTATGATATAATGATTAAAATACAGAATATTATCTCTCTATTGTTTGTTTTTTTACATATATCTGACAACATTTTCATAGTCTAGTATTTTAAGATCACTACGGAGCCCCTAAAGCAGGGGTCGGCAACAGGCGGACCGCGGTCCGGATCCGGACCCAGACGCCGACCTATACGGACCCGGATCTATAATCAATACATTAATAGGGGATTTCAATTTTGACAGGGCGATTCTATTTTAACCGCCGCCGACAGGTGGGCGAAAGAGACGAGTGAGCGATACAGGGAGAGAAACACAGAAGAAGAGACGAGAGCGCGGCAGAGAGAAGCAGAGAGGAAAGTGAGTGAAGAGAATAATTAGCGATACAGGGAGAGAAGCGGAGAGGAGAGTGAACAGGCGTGTTAGCGGCAGACAGGAGAGACAAATAATTACACATGGCGCTCTCCAAGAAGAGGAAAGTGGACAGTGAGAACAGAGCTTTTAACCCTGAGTGGATGGACTCATTCATGTTCATCCTGCCCACTGGGAGCACAGAACCAGTGTGTCTCATTTGTTAAGAGACCGTGGCACTCATTAAAAGTGCCAACACGCCACTATGAGACAAAACACAAAGTGTTTGACAAAACATTCCCTCTCAAGTCAGAACTGAGGTCACAAAAAATAAGCAGTCTCAGAGCCCAATATGATCAGTCGACCAGGATCAAAATTAAAACTAAATATTGTTCCAGGCTAACCAATGAGCACCTGCATGTGTGTATGAGAATGGCCCTGACACCATTTCAGCCCAGATTTAAACTGGCAGGACAAGCTCGAGCTCAATTATCGCACTGAATTAAAAAGAAAGTGAGTGAGGGACTGCAATATAAGAGGGAAAGAAAGAGAAACTTTAAAACTGTTCAATTGTTATGATGTGTAAAGACTGATATTGTTCTATAATCGTCTGAAACTGTTAAGTCATGATGTGAAACGGTTAACAAATAAAAAGGGAAACTCAAGCTGCTGCTGCACTTTATTTTATTTATCTACAATCAAGCACTTTTAAGATGCACATATTTTCAAAAGCTAGTTTATTTATTTTATCCTATTTTATTATTAAATGCAGCCAGAGAGGAACATTACACATATCCACAGTATTTACTGTATATCTGTATAGTTCAAAGTTAATTGACAATAAATATTGTTGTTTTTGAATTGTACTTTCTTTATTTGATTGGCAGTCAGTTGTTGATTACATGCAGACGTTGATAAAGCTACAGGCTACTTCAATATATATCACAGTAATTCATAAAGCAAGTTAGACATTTTGATGTTCCAGACCTTTGCATGGGGAGATTTTCTCTAACTTGACCTCGTTGAATTTTAGCTGAATACCCCTGCCCTAAAGGTTCATTGAAAAAAAAAGAGAGAGAAAGTATCTCATTCGCACAACAGACTTTCTAGTGCAGCACCAGGCCAAAGAGCTGTATGGAAAGCCAAGTGTGGCACTATTTGCACGTATATTCGCGCGTTTTTACACAAAAAAACAGGCAAAATAAATGGCTGAATAGTGGCTCACTTGGCTTTCCATATACTGTATGTATAGAAGTGAATGAAGTTTTCCTTCTATAAAACAGCTGTTGGCAGCAAATACTGTGAGAGTCACGGATATAGATCAAGGCAGACTGGTTTACAGACTCTCCTGTTTTGCCAATCCGGTGCTTAAACAAATAGCTCTACACCCCTGGCTGAAATGTCCTTAAAAGGAAGTCTGAGTTCAAAATATATCTTAAATAATGTATGCACTGCCTTTTCCCTACATAAACATAACAGTCTGCAATGATTATTTTTTTCATGAATCTTTAGGGACTCCGTAGAGCACTAATACTTTTGACTCAACTAATTCCATTTGAATTTATCTGTCTATGTCTTTGTAAAAAAGTTGCACCATTGAACACATTTCTCACTGATAAATTACTACATTATTATTCAAGATGGCTACAACTGATTTTTTTGTCAACAGAAAATTGTTTCTTTATTATCATAAATGTGATGTTGGTTCACTGTGTTGCTGTTTGATTGTACATAACACTTGAGTTTCTAATAAAAAAGAGACATTAGACTATTCCTCCTTGTAAAATTGTTTTGATTAATAAGGTTAGTTTTCAAATGTGTGTATTAAGGAGATTTGGAGCAAGGTGACACAGTGGGAGGAGGGTGCTGATGGATGGGGGACAAAATATATAAAGAGAGTGGGATTGCACCTAAAAGCATATCAATTTATTGATTTTACTTTGAACTTGCTATTACCCACATCATATCTTTTTTTTTAAATCTTTTTAGCAGTTCCCATGGCAACTTGAACCTGTCACGGTGTCTAGGTTTTTGCATCTTTCTTTCAGTGTGTCTTACACTGTCAGGCAGGGGGTCACATTAATGACTTATATCTTTGGCAACATCAGCGGCAGTCTCATCAATACAGACCAATTAGAAAAACAGTCCAGTGCCTCAGTCTATTGTTGGGTCATGAATGTGTGTGTGTTGTTGGGGGTCGGGATACATAAGCAGCATCATGCATCAGGCCCCAGGTCATTCAGTGTGACATTCATTTTCAAAGGCAGTTTGACCAGTGATGTACAATATATAAATAAATTGTTATTTTCTGTCACTGTCACTTGGTCGCTTCCTCCTGCTCCTGTTTACACCCAGACATTTAAAGCTTGAATTTAATTGAACACTTTTATACTGCATTACATTGTATGTGTTATTGCTGTATTACACCAACTGTACTTATAGGCTCCATTTCAAGTTATAATAAATGTTATATCTGATAATATTTCATACTGTACAATGCCTTTTATATATATTGTACTTTTTAATAACAGTGTGCATGTTGTCGGACGTCCACTGACTAACGTAGAGCGTTCACACAGGATCTGCTGGTCATATGATCTCCTGATGAACAGAAACACAAGCAGCCTGCTGGACTCAGATCTCGAGATACCTCATTACTCCTTCGCTGCTCCGATACAAGTCCGGGCTGCGGTGGTTTGTTGATACATGTCGTCTTCTTCTGTTTGCTTGAATCAAGGCTACGTAGTTATGCAACGCCCCCATCGTCAGTAAATGGAAGTACTACAAAGAACCCCATTTAGTGCAATTATTACACAAGTTTTGTATACACAGCTCGGAAAAAATTACCGAGGTCCAGACCTCGGTGACCTCAATGATGGATACGGCCCTGCACACACACACACTGACACACAGACACACACGCACGCACGCACGCACGCACGCACGCACACACGCACGCACACACACACAACACACACACACACACACACACACACACACACACACACACACACACACACGCTTATTGTGCTTATGTCCCCCCACACCTTCCAGACAAAACTATTTACTCTAAGTTATGGGAACCTCTCACTTTCTCGGACTGTATGATACAATGTATCTTACCTTCTCACAGGTGTGAGCTCTGTGCCCCTCAAGAAAGAAAAAACTCTCACTTTCTCACGCTAAATGCCCCTCCATTACTGTCTCTCATGCAGTTATATTTGGGCCTTGCTCACATTTGATTCATTGACACAATTAGTAGGCGACCGATTAGGCGATTTTCTGTCAGAGAGGCTCTGGACAAATGTTTTGAACCAGATGAAGAGGAAATTGAACCAGACATAGAGGACGATGTCTCAGAAATGGAAGACAAAAGTGATCCAGACTATGAGCCTGACCAACAGTCAACAGACCAGGAAGAGGCCCCTGAGGGAGAGAGTACACAATGAAACACTGACTTGCTTGTATCAAATCAATACATCCCATACATCAATGGAACAGGAATAATCTCAGTTACAACACCAACTAAAGCAAATCCATCTCCAGTAAACACAGCCTACATTGCAAGCATTTTCATAATGTACAGTGATGTACAGTAAGCACTATCTTTGAACTTACTGCAAAATTATAACATAAAATTCACTCCTGGTGTCATTCAGTCTGTTACCCCTTGATTATACTTGCTTTGACTGTTCAAATGAGATGTCAACCATCAAAATTTGATAAGGGGTTCCAGAGATATCCCTGTGCAAAACACACCGGTCAATTTTGACCGAAAATAGTATGGGAAGGGGGGTATGACCTAATGCAAGAGAAGGGTTAAATTGATCATTAATGCCCCTCTGATCTGAAATGGTGTCCCCATTTACCGTTCCAATTTCCGCAATCAAACTGTCTGCAGCCGACTGCCTTAGTTGATGGGAGAGTAATTTACTGGCCCGCTCCCCATGTTCATAGTGGGTCTGCCTAGATCTCAGATGAAGGTCCTCTATGTAGGCGGATGCCAGAGAGTCATATTCCAAATGCACTGCAATGCGTTCCTTATACAGTTCAGCAGAGGGCTTTGTTGGATGATTGAGACCTCTAACATTCCAGCTAACACAAGTAGTTGCAGCCTTACTCACACTCAGTGCCCTGCCTGGGTCATTGTGGGACCTTAGACATTAATCTAGCCGCAGAGGAAGGGAGGGAAAGGGGGGATGGGTCACCTTAAAAAGATTGAAATAAAACAGGTCCATATGTAATTAAAGTGGTTGAAACAACATTCACAATAAAGAGCTGGTCCCTCCCCAACTGAGAGACTGCTACCCGCCCCCGATAACACTTGCACCTCAACGTGAACAGTTTACCTGGCGAGATCGAGCCCCGCAAGAACCATCAATAGCTTTAGATAAACCTTGTGCTAATAGATATAGACAAATCTCCAAGTTGAACATTCATAACATGTTCTCAGTAAAAGTAACATACTTAGTAACCAGTTATGACAACATATGCAAACGTCCAGTATTAATTGTTGAATGTAAAGTAAAGCAAGAAAAACGTGAGCCTCCCCAGGAGAATAGGAGGGCAGTTGTTTGAACCAGCCAACTGACTGTGTTATAATGAAATATAGCCCACAGCCCCATATACGTACAAGTGACTAGGTCAACGCCGCTTTCCGCTGCAGCCTGTTATAGCTGCATTACTCCGTCAGTCAGCTTCCGTCAGTCAGCTTACCTAGGTAAGCTGACTGACGGAGTAAGATGCTAGCATCTTAGCCGCTCTGTTTAGTCACTGCTATGTTCTTCAGAACAAAGGGATGCCACAGTCTGTACTTGACACCATCACAGCCTTTTAGCATGCCTTTCACATCTCTGCTTCGAGATTGCTTGGGTGTAGTCGGGGAAGACTCTGATCCTGTCTCCGTGCGACGTTGTCAGATCTGTGGCCGTGGCTGCCTTGCGGAGGATCGCCTCCTTCTCCCGGTAATCGTGAAATCTCATCACAAAGGCACGGGGTGGCCGGTCCTCCTGGGGCCGTTCCCGTAGGGTGCGATGGGTCTAGTAGTGGCTCTTTTTCTAAGCCCAGAGTTTCCTGGAGTACAGTAGTTTAGCAAAAAAGTCTGTTGGGTTCTTCCCTGCCTCCCGTTTTTCTTGTATCCCGGTGATGCGGAGGTTGCACCTCCTAGACCGCGCCTCCAGGTCCTCATTCCTTTCAGAGAAGATGTTCATGTCCTTTTCTTAACTGCTGCACGTCTCGTTCGAGAGTGGTAATGAGGTCCGAGTGATCATTGGCACTATCCAGGCTCTCAACCCGGTCCTCCAAAGACTTGGTGCGGCTGCTGACGCGGTCAATGGTGGATCTCAGCTCGTCCCTCAGTTGGCTTATTTCACGTCGTAATTCTTTAGACTGCATCTCGGCGTTGTCATCAATTTTTTTCAGCAGGTCTTCTCTGAGAGATCGAATGGCCTGTAGAATGGTGGCCTCATCACCTCGTGCTGCGCTAGCGGCCCTGCCCCAGCACCTTTAGCCGGGCTAGCACTATTAGCTTTCGGATCCGGCACAGCAGTCGCCTTTTTGCGAGAGGAAGGCGACATTTTCAAATGAAACTCTCGGGCTGAGGCAAGGAAGAACAGCTTAGATGAAAGTTACTTGAATATAGTGTAGAAGGTAGCCTAATATAGATATTCTGATTCTGGCGAGGAGCTCGAGAAATGCGACCTCACATGGCTCCGCTCAGACCGGAAGTCTAATTATCAGTTTAATCTAATGTTTATTCTGGTCAAAACTGAAGGGTAAAAATGTAAATTTCATCACAAAAAAAAAAAAAATTCAAGCGTTTCCCTTTACAAAGTTTGGATACAATCTGGAGAATTAGGTCCTCACTATAGTTTCCATTTCACACATATCACATAGCAGGAGATTGGCCGTGTCCGATGCATTCTCACTTACTGCAAATACTCTGGTTAGTGCAAGGAGTGGCATCTGGGTTGTGTGTCTTGTCGGACACCAACACCCACAGCATCTTTTTTATAACCCTGAGTTATAATAGTCTAATTTAAAAGGAGAGATGTGTTTCCTAAAATGTTGAAATGCTCCTTTAAGAGTTTGGTTACAGCAGTGAGTGGTATCAGGATGGTTTAAGTTGGGAGGGGTTAAAAGTATCTGGGGTTGGGTACATGTAAGTATTGTGTTGGTTTTATTGACTGAATCCAACATTCTTGTGGTGGCATTGAAGTGTTATTTTGTAATGTGCCTCTGTATGCAGTACTGTACACCCATTATGATGGAAATCGTCCTCTAATCTGCAGCCATGCGAATGAGCAGAGACTGGAATGCCAAGTGTTTTTTTTTAGGAGTTTATTGATTATGCTTCTTAAATTGTTTATGTACATGTGTGTTTGTGTTGTGGGGCTTGTTTGATGTTTAAGTAATAACATGAGGTTGTTATTAGGAGTGACACTTAAACCTTAGACCTCTGTGTGTGTGGAGGTTTAAAACCCTGCGAATATGTTTCTGACAAAGCAGTGAGGGCTGGGATGTTGAGGTTGTTTGAGGCAAAGAGGGTCATTCTGAGTTGAAATTGTTAGTGTGTGTGGGCACAACATGAAGTGACTCTCACAAGCAGCTTGAACTGAACAGCAGGAGCAGTCAACCTCTGAGGTCAGACATTGAGGCAGATCTGTAACTCTCCACTCAACCATTGACATCAGGGATTTGATTTCTAAATCTGTCCACTCACTTTGCTGCTTTTTACTGCCTCTGTTCGTCCTCAAAGCACATAACAGAGGTTTCTGCTGAGAGGTCAGAGAAGGCTTTTGTTCACCTTCTTAGAAAACAGGAGAATTGAAACGTAAACAAGGGCTTGCAATATTCTGCTTTTTGACTCAAGGCCTGTACTGTACAGCAGAGCTAAATGTTGTGTATGGTTGACCGCCCTGCAAGAATGCACTCATACAGTATGTTCAAACATGTAATCCAATAACTGTTTACTAGGTTTGACTGCTCTCCAACTGTATCTACTGCAAATTGGTCTGTGTGTATTTTTGGAATTTAAAATATGTTTTGGCAATGTACTGTATGCAACAAGCATGACTTGCTGATGTAAATATTATATAGTTGGTGTCAGTAACATGTATAATCTACAATAAAATCTCGTTTAAAATTGTTTTACGATGTCTAAGTTACTGATAAGTCACATGTTTCCTGCCTGGCCGCAGCGTGTATCATACACTCTCTCGTCCGGGCGGTAGAAAGGAGCCCTCAGCCTGAGCAGCAGCAGCCAACAAGCTGACTGTTGCTATCTGTAAACTATGCCGCCGAAACATAATTTCAGCTAATCAGCGTCGTCAGATCTGATGCTCAAAGGGCGCCCTGTCAGCGCCCTGGCCTGTGTGTCTGTGAGTTGTTTGGACTCGTATCAAGGTGACACTACAGTATAGTGCGCCTGCAGGTGGAGACTCTGGTGCTAGTGGATCGCCGTAGCTGTAGACATGGCGCCGTATCTACCATTGAGGTCACCGAGGTCCGGACCTCGGTAATATTTTTCGAGCTGTGTTTACAAAACTTGTGTAATAATTGCACTAAACGGGGTTCTTTGTAGTACTTCCATTTACTGACGATGGGGGCGCTGCATAACTACGTAGCCTTGATTAAAGCAAACAGAAAAAGACGACATTTATCAACAAACCTCCGCAGCCCGGACTTGTACCGGAGCAGCGAAGGAGTGATGAGGTATCTAGAGATCTGAGTCCAGCAGGCTGCTTGTGTTTCTGTTCATCAGGACATCATATGACCAGCAGATCCTGTGTGAACGCTCTACGTTAGTCAGTGGACGTCAGACAACATGCACACTAACTTATATTGCAGCTTTAGGCTATACTTTGGTTTAAATTGCATGAATAAACTAGCTAGAGAGTTAAAGTTAATTACATTAATCCAATGTCAGAAGGATTACCTTTTAACAAACGTTGTAATTAGGGCCGGGACTTTAACGCGTTAATTAAGATTAATTAATTACAAAAACATTAACGCGTTAAAAAAATTTACGCAT
This sequence comes from Notothenia rossii, assembly GCF_949606895.1. NCBI lineage: Eukaryota > Metazoa > Chordata > Actinopteri > Perciformes > Nototheniidae > Notothenia > Notothenia rossii. The sequence goes on along the minus strand of NC_136911.1, from coordinate 13,545,385 downwards.
TTTAATTGCACTTATTTTTGCACCGCGGAACGTTTCTCACTGGATGGGTTTCAGGGGTACCGATTATACTGGAGCACCAACTAACGTTCATGACTTCAGACAACAACAAACCACAGTGAACAATAGTCAAACATGAACGAAGAAGCTGATGAGACCGCTTTGGTTGGCCCCGTGGATGGGACATTTTGTTTTAAAAAACGGACGGATGGAAGCGTCGATAAGAGCACGGTTGTTTGCAAATTATGCAAAAAAGAATTTGCATATCCCCGCAGCACATCAAGCCTCAAGTATCACCTCAATGCAAAACTCGGAGTACAAGGACCCACACCCAATTCGCGTTGATCAAACAGTGGCCTATGCAACAGAGAGATTTTATTTTTCATCAGGATATTGGAAGAATAGGAGGGATTGAGGTCAATCACTGGCACTTTTTTATTTTATTTTAAATGGTACACTTTATGTTGAACTATTTATTATGTTGTTGGTGCAACTGGCACTTTATGTTGAACTGTTTATTGTTTTGGCCAAGGTTATTGAGAGAGTTGGACTGAAATTGATTAGATTTTTTAAATCAACTGTTGGTAAATCAACAAAGTCTGTTATGGCCTCTGAAGCAACAGAGAGATGTTTTCTAATAGTCAGGGTTTCCAATGTTCTGAATGTACTTGAAAGTATTGTGTTTTACTTAAAAAACAGAGTTTTATAGTTTACAGAAGGTCTACCTACCTATAGGCTACCTGAATCTCTGAAATGTACTATATTCCTAAATATGCTATTGCTACACTTTATGGCAAAAATTGCACTTTTCTGTTGGTCTTGGTTAAGTACCACCTTGAAAAAAATAAACAATATTTTGTTGCTTAAGCTTAAGTATTTAGTCATTATTCAATGGTATACTAAAATCCATGTGAAAAAAATTGCTTCTCACTGTTCTCAGGTCAAATATTTATATGTGATTAAAAATGCGATTAATTTCGATTAATTAATTACAAAGCCTCTAATTAATTAGATTAATTTTTTTAATCGAGTCACGGCCCTAGTTGTAATGCTTTTCTTTAATTTCAATTTGATTAAAACAATGGAGATATAACATTGTATTGTTTTCTTTTTACACTGACATCAGATTATAATTGAAAAGACTACGTCAGTCGAAGCTCAGCTTTGGTAAGGAAGAGACAGGAGAGAGAGAGAGAGAGAGAGAGAGAGAGAGAGAGGAGAGAGAGAGAGAGAGAGAGAGAGAGAGAGGAGAGAGAGAGAGAGGAGAGAGAGAGAGAGAGAGAGGGAGAGAGAGAGAGAGAGAGAGAGAAGTCAGGGAGGAACTGAAGGTACAGTCACACAAAAATAATGTAGGCTTAATAAGCCCATCTATTTATCTATCTATCTATTTATCTATCTATGTACCTATAACAATAGTTTTCATTTACAATAGGCATACTTTTAAAAGAGCATACATCTATTGCCCGTTATGATGTCATAATAACATACAATTGTATAAAACACCATTTGCTTACATCTTTTTTTCTCTTTTGGGAATCAAACAAAAACAGATTTAAATAAAAAAAGAATGCAAACAAACAAGTGAAATAGAACTAAATTGCTGAATTGCTTTTAATTCACTGGCAGGAGCGACAAGTGAGAAGGTGAAAGGTGGAAAATATTTTTGGTGGGGCTGTTGATATAGTGAGTAAAACTATTTTTTTTGTGAAAAATTACCCCTAAATTGGGACTTCTGGTGATGTA
>NC_136911.1:13490631-13543445 GCF_949606895.1 Notothenia rossii | reverse complement strand
GAAAACCTAGTCAAGCCAGCCCTCACGTGATATTGCGGTGCGCGAATATCCTATGCATTACGGTAGAGTAAAAAAAGATCGTCCCTCTGTGTTTAGATGAGAATAAAACAAAAAATGTCCAGTATCAAAGACTCATTTCACTTCAGGGGGATAGCAGGACATCCCATCTAGTCACTCAGAAAAAATCAGGACATTCTGATGTAGAGTTTCAAAATAAAAGACCTTTGAAATCTCTATTGTATGAGCTATCATCCCTGTTTTTAGATGAGAATAAAACAAAAACTGTCCAGTATCATAGATCCATCTCACTCCAGGGTGATAGAAGGACACCCCATCTAGTCACTCAGAAAAAATCAGGACATTCTGATGTAGAGTTTCAAAATAAAAGACCTTTGAAGTCTCATATATGAGCTATCATCCCTGTCCCCAAAGGTCTTTTATTTTGAAGACCTTTTCAAAATATATTTTTTTGAACACACACACACCACACACACACACACACACACACACACACAAACACACACACACACACACACACACACACACACACACACACACACACACACAAACACACAAACACACACACAATGTTCGTAGTCTCCTCATTTTAAATGGGAATTAAATCATTTGAGTGTTCCCAGTGTTAAATCATTTGAGTGTTCCCAAAGCACCAGTGTTCTGCACCTTGTGTGGGCCCACAGTTTTGGAAGATTCATAGCTAACCACACTGAAGATTATGGATTATCTCATATTTTTAAGCCTCAATTTGTCTTCCCCCACTCTAACATCACCAGAAGTCATAATTTAAGGGGTCATTTCACAAAAATGTCTTCCGGGGGAGGATCCCCCCGGACCGTACAGTTATGGTTTAGGTGTTTTGCCTTCTCCTCTCTCTCTCTCTCTCTCTCTCTCTCTCTCTCTCTCTCTCTCTCTCTCTCTCTCTCTCTCTCTCTCTCTCTCTCTCTCTCTCTCTCTCTCTCTCTCTCTCTCTCTCCTGTGCAGTGTGGTGATCATTAGAAGGCACAGCTGGTTCACAATGAGGAGCTCCTGTACTCATCTAATCAACTCCTCCATAAAACCCTGGTCATGTTCACACTCCAGTGCCAGATAATTCCTTCTCACTCGGTAGAGCTGAACGTTGTAGTATCCTAGCTTAGTGTGATTTTCTCTTGCTGTTTTTGTTGAAGAGTAACCTTGTTTTTTCCTCTGTTTTTCCCAGCTCGAGCCAGCCTGAGTTCTGCCGCCACCACCAGCGTGGACTAGATCCACTTTCATTTTGTGGATTGTTTTTTAGTTGCTCCTTTTTTCCTTTATTAAACTTTGTTAAAAGACTGTATCCATATACCCTGAAGAAAGTACACTTGAAAAAAGATATATCGGTACATATGGGAAGGAATTGCAAGGGCAGCACTCAGATTTTTTTCCTCTGTCAGAGTTAACAGAAGCTTTAAATTAAGTCAGACAGATCTAGAGTTGAAGGGAGCTGGTCAATGTAAATATTGGTAGCATGGTGGTGACTGGTGAATCAACCACACTTTACACTAGACAGAAAAGGTAAAATTGCCCAATGGAAGACAAGGAATATCTTCACATCTAACATAACACGGAGGGAAAGGCCTTCGGTCGTTGGATTGCTGGCCATTACGGATTTACAACGAACCTACGCACACACATACACACACACATACACACACACTTGCACGCACAGCAGCAAAATAAATATTGAATGAATGTGGAACAGAAACTAAGGAGCGACTTAGACGAGTCATAGGAGACAACACACACGCACACAAAGATCACACAGAAATATGAGCACACAGTAGGGCTTCAGGGCTCCTGTATCTCATTATAAGTATATTATAGTGTATAATAAGATTACATGTTGGCATTTAATTAATGTCCATCCTCTCTATCTCTTTCCAGGACTGTAGCTAACAATGGAGGACAGTTTTCTCCCTTGACAACCTAAGGGAGTTTGGTGGATATTTGGTAGGCTCAATTAAGTATAGTTTTGACTCAATATATATTACGTTTTTCATTACAGGGGCAAACAAAGGATATCGTCTTTTAGTACTAGATATGTATTACTGGCAGTGTGAACAGGTCTTTTAAATAGCATGAGTAATACAATTACATTCTATTGTATAGTATAAAGTTCCCCAAAAATAAAATAAACACATTTTTTAATGTCTGAACAAAAACTTGGCATTAGTAATAAAAAAAATATGTATTTACAAACCTGCTTGTACTGTTTTGAACCTACAGGTACAAGACATGGGTTGAAGGATTTCCTGTCACAATCTGCTTTCTCACTCACCTATTTTCTGCATTAACCTGGTAGTCACACCCTGTCTCTCTCTCTCTCACTCTGTTACACCCATCAGCTCCATTAGTATTTAGGCCCACTTCACTTTCACCTCAGTGCCAGATCGTACTTTGCAGCATGCCAGTCTTTCCCGCATTATCCTCCAGATTGCTCTCCCGGTTTCGACCCTCATGTCCCTGACCAGCCTGCCTCGCCTGCTCCCTGACCCGGTCTGTACCTACGACTCCCGTCTTGCTTTCTCCTGGAACCCTCGCCTGTCCCCGACCAGCCCTTTGCCTACTATCTGCCGTTTTGTCTCCTACCAGCCTATTGCCTTTAATAAAGCTGGTTACAGACTATCCCTGGTTTCCTGTGTGTTGCATTTTGGTTCTCAGCTAGTTTGTGACATTTCCAAGATGTGCTGTTTTTTGTATTATTCTGCATTTGTGAAAGCTGGTTGCGGGTTTTCCAGTCAAATCAGGGCATCATTAATGAATTCAAAGATCTTAAGATGATATTTAAAACCTATTGCAAGGTCATTTTAATGTCAATTAGTATGCATATTAAATCACTTTTCCATTGGGAATGGAGTAGTCAATCAAAACCTGCTTGGAATGAATGCATCTTATTGACTTAGGACATAGCTTCATCTTTATGTATGTATTCCTGAGAAATCTAAGGAGCAAGCCCACACTTTTACTTTTAAATCGCTGTTTTTATATCCCCAAATTCTCCAAACCATAATAAGAGAACTGGAAGTTGTCTCCAGTGCTGTTATTCTATTTTTAGGAATACTGAAAATTACAATTACTTTATAGCATGATATTAACACAAATTATAAGGTTTATAAATAGATGTGTTATACCTAAATATTAGTCCCAAAATTGAGAATGTACATGTGTAAGGTATAGCGCCGTATGGAGGAAGGGTCAATATTACCATTCATCTCTGTCTCTCACACACCCACCGGGTTACCATGGGAACCACCTCTCTGATCCCACGATGGAGTAAGTGTGTTAACTACGTCGATAAAACGCTTGGTTATGCTACTGGACGCCTCTTTGTCAACACACACTTCCAGGAGGACAAGAAACACATGATATGTATGCTCTAGAAATGACATCATTTCCTAAATTAAAGGGCAAGTGTTTGAAAGGTTGAATTCAAAGGTTGAATATATGTAACTGAGTGTTAAGTGTATTTTGTCTGTGTGTGGGATAATGTCTGACATTGAATGTTGCGTCATTTGCATCAATCTGGGTTTATGTGGCAATAAAACCAGTAATTGTCATTTTTGTAAAAACGCTTTACTTTAGTTACATGTGTGTGTTACAGAAGGAGAACAACTTGATGGATAAACCACCGGAGATGAAAGCCATAGAAAAGACAAGAACAGCTTTTTTCTATAGCATTCTGGAGTAGTAGTAGTTTTATTTAAGATTAATTCAGTGGCTTTGTAGTTACAAAGCCACTGAATTAATCTTAAATAAAACTACTACTCTCCTTTCTAAATTGTACGTGTCCAAACTTAACGCTGCACTAAATTTTGTTCGCCACTTGGGGACAGCAGTGTTTTGGTTTTCACTGTCTCTCAAGCTAAAAATCTGTCAGTTTGGGTGGTAAATGTTTGACTTTCTTTACCAGATAGTCACTTATTGTGTGTGCCTACTGTTTGGTGCTTGGCCGTCAGCTACATTAGATGTATGAATATAGTTGTTACGCTTTATCAAACGTATAAATGTGACCTTTAACCAAAACAATCATACTAACTTGACAGACGTCTCTGCCTGTGTCTGTATAATGTGTGTCTAATTTGAATTATCTTGCAAACCCTCCGACCAATCTACTTCACTTTTGCATGTGTGTTGCTGAAGACCCAGGGGAGTTCATTGTTGCCGTGAAGTTATAAACTAAAAAAAAACTGCTTAGTTCCAAGATGTAAGGGTGCAAATAGAAAAACCTCTAAAAACCTCTGGGTGCTTTGACTTGAGGTCTTATCATTTTCATAGGAAATGTTGTCCTGATGCGTAAACTTTGGAGTTGCTAAAGGAAAGAAGCGCATAGACATAACTTTAAAATCCAAGAAACATTGCAGAAGAGCAACCTCTTTGACAATACACACAGTCACATGATTTATTGTAACGTAATGAGCATCTAACTTTGGTGTCTGTTGGCTCATCTTATTTAAATATGAGTGCTCACACAGTTTTTTATTTAAGACCTTGTTTTCATTTGACACTGTGGTGTCTTGCTGACCTTCGTTTGACTGTCTTTGTATGTAAAGGACTTCTGAATACTTTTTCTTCTCAAACTAAACCACTCCTCATTTGCTAATTTGTTATTAAAATGTTGAAAAGATCTAAAGAAATCAAGTTTGTTATTGTCACAAGCATGTTATGCTTGAACAGTGTAATAGTGACCTAAAATCTAACATGGCTCTAATTTGTTATGTAAGAAAAAAAAAGTAGGAACAACCATCATGGGTATGATACTAAATATTTGTTTACAGTATACTCTCCAATCATTTTCTCCCCAGGCGCTGTACAATAGCTGCCCACTGCTCCTAGTACTAGACTCCTGGTACTAGTATGGGTTAAAAGTAGATAACAAATGTCACTGTGTGCTGTGTGCTCTGCATGTGTGACCATTAAAGAGGGTTTCATCCCTCCAAATTCTTCTTTCTTTCTCAAGCCTCATGCAGTCCTGGCTAAAGTTGGCTGCCCCGAGTTTATTCTAAACGACACCTACCTCGATGAGGATTCTAAGCGGGTTTGTGAAGCAGTTATATAAGTAGGTTTATGGTACAACATTAGAGCTGAAATGTAAATGAAAGAAAAAGTGTGCCAAAAATATTTATTGTTGTTTATTTTATTGTATTCACACCTGCCCATAAATCTGACTTCAAGTGATTAATTGGATGAAAGATTCTTACCAGTTTGTCTTAGCCTATTGCCAGCTTAGTGAACCCGGAAATATTCAGTACACCAAAGTTTTGTGTTAGAAATGTATAGTAGGAGTTCCCAGCACATAGAAATGTCAAATGCTAACTTCCATATGTTGGGCAATTTGCACAATTAGCATAAATTGCACTCTACATAGCACATATTTAAAAATATGATTTAACACCTGAATGCAGTGAACTCTACAAATCAAATCAGTAAGTACAAATCAAATGTATAATATACGACAAATTAAATTAATAAACTTGTTGACTTTTGAAGCCCAGTCCAGGCACAATGATGCTACACAGTCCTTGAATTATTTCAATGATGTATGTATGATAAATTCTTGGGGATTATAGTTACTTTTCAAAATGGCTGAGTAGGAAGTTGCTCCAGTGTCTGGAAAACGTGTGAATATACATTAAACAATAACAAAAAAATTGGGTCAAATGTGATCTGTTTTATGTTGGTTACCCCCTTGAGGAACCCCACTTTTAAATCACAAATAACTGTGCCTCACACAGGCTGAAGTGGAAAAAAGTCCTCTGTGTGCCTATTGCTTATCTGTATACTGTAAGTGGGCTGCCATAAGGATGAGTCCTTACTGCAGGGGCCAGCCTGTCCTCCTCCAAAAAACAACCAAGTAGGCTGATTGTTCAGCAGCTTATTACGACCTATAGTCACATTTTTAAAGTTTAGCACCTCTAGTGGTCGTGCAAGAAACAACAATTTGCGGCATATGCTCCCGTTGATTGCAAACGCTCCGGAGGGTCGTATATTTAAGCAATAGCTCACGACAGGCCTTGGTATATGCTCATTATATCACAGCTAAGGGGCGTGGTTCGGCCCGACAGATGTCTTGGTGAGTGACCCGGCATTAGCTACAGACAGTTACGGCCCCTACACACAGCGGAATGCGTTAACGCTTCTGCCCATTCACTTTGAATGGGGTGACGTCACGATTCGCCGAACTGCATTGTGGGAGCAAAGCGTAGCTTCTCTCGCGGTGCTTGTTGCAAAAGTAGAGCAATGTTCTACTTTTGACGCCTCGACCTACAATCGAATCATATGCCAGTCCAAGCTCTAGCCAATCAAACCGCGTGCTTCTGTGTCTGGGGCGGGAGATTCATGTGATTGGTTGTTGGTCGAGTTTCAGCCCCACCCGCCGGCAAGCGACAACGCACGCCGCCGTGTGTAGGGGCCGTTAATGTTAGCTAACGTCAGTCACATCACAACATTGTAAAGTTAGCTATCATATATCAGGCTATAACTAAAGTAGTATTGATAATATAGTAACGTTACTGGCAGGACTGTTGATACTGATCCATAACAGAAACTAATGCGCAAGTATCAGCCGTATTTCGCGTTACCTAATGCAACTCCACACTACGCGCTGTGTACCGGAGGGGAGGGAGAGAGAGAGGAGCGAAGGGGGGAAAGAGATGTAATACGGTTTCCTGATAAACGTTTTGTTTGATAGGCTTCTGCTCTGGAGAGTATGTGCAGCAGGGAGGTGGATGCACCTCGCACAACGCACCCAGTAACGAAAGCTAGCTCCGGTCCTTTTCCTGTTAGGGAAACTGTGGTGAAATGCAATGTAAAATTACGGAAAAAAATAGCAGCTCACTAAATCACAACCGCTCAAACCAACTACAAACTACTACCGCGGACTGGGCAGAGAAGGAGTCCGAGAAAGTTGCTCCCTCATGTGACGTAATATGATGCGTTTGACGTATGACGTTAAAAAAAAGCAGTTATTAGTAGCAGAGCTCAAAACGGCTCCTTTCCCTCTGAATTCCTGCCCTTATGTTTTGTAAAAAATATCAAATCCTGCATTAACTTTTTTAATTGTAATTTTCAGGCAAGGTTAAGCATACATGTGGTAAAAAATAAAACCTGCAAGTTGCTCTTTAAATCAGACTTTAGTTACACCTGAGTAAAATTCAGGGAAGGTGATTGTCAAGTGCCAAAATAAACTATGCAATATATTAGACGATGAGTATTTGTCATGCTTAATATTTATTTCTAGATACCCCCAAAGTTTTTTTCTTATTCAAAAGAAGACCTTAACTTAAAGTATTCTTTAATGTTTAAATAAAGCCTTATTAGTTTGTCTGTTTTGCACATCCTCCTATTAATATCTTTGAACGTCCTGCACTAGCTGTTTTATTGTAGAGATCACTACAGTATCTTCTTGATATTTTCTCTTCTATATTTCTATGATTGACCTTCTAATGTCCCCCTATTTTGTATGTAGGCTACTCTTTAAATGTTTTCATCAAGTATAACATTATTCAATAAAAAAATGCAATAACGTGATTTAACCACTAGGCGGTGCGTGTAAAAAAAAAGTCAAGTTTACAGTGTTAACACAATAAATTATACATTATGAAGATGTTACAAATAACACACAGCATACAATGCCATAATAACTTTGTATTATTAGTGTAGGACACTTATGTATGTATAACATCTGAAGATGTGTAGTTGTATTCATGTTTTCACATAATTTTACAGGATATTGCTATATTATTTCACATATTGTAGTTCTACACATTAATATCTGAGGTATATCCGTCATTTAATGGTAAGCTATTGAAATTCTGATTCCATAGATGTGTCTCCCATCATCCAAAACCCCTGACTATTCTCTCAACTCAGTATTTACATTCTTTAATTCAAAGAAAATCAGTAATATCTTTAAAAACGACAAGTCCTTTTCAATAAGCTGTGCACGGTTCTACCAATTGGATCAAATATAAAAGTCAGCCGAATTACTATTGATACTGCAAGGTATTGTGTGAAGAGAAATTGAAGATTTTGTTTAATTGCTGATATATTTATGTAATTATATGATTCTGTTTTCTTACTTATATGATTCTGTTTTCTTCAAGGTTGTATCTTCCTGCTCGAATGCACTTATTGTAAGTCGCTGTGGATAAAAGCGTCAACTAAATGCAATGTAATGTAATTTATGATCTACGTCACATATTCAGTTTCGGCGGCATTTCTTCCAGTTCGCCCCAAGGTCTTCACATCACATAAACACCATATTCCAACGGGCATTGCGGCTAAAACATCCAATAACCGAGCTTCAACGATAGCTGAGTATTATGGGTAGTACGATGTTCGATCAAAACCTCTGAAAAAAGAAATGTGTCTCCCCGAATCGAAAGGGAAAAATCTATGGGAAAAACACAAAAGCAGTGTACACAATTTAAACAAATTGACGTGAGGGTTGACATACACGTTCTCCTGGCGAGACTTCAAATAATCTTCGTAATATCTATCAAACTATAGATCCTACACATCCACTGGACGTGGATTCTAAAAGCACAATGTACACTTCTCGCTAGAAATCTAATCAAAAAGCATTTTAATGGCCAAACTATTCTACAATTTAGGATTTTCCAGAAAGGGTTATTTGTCAATATACGACCCTCCGGAGCATTTTGCAATTGCGGCAAATTGTAGTTTCTTACACGACCACTAGAGGTGCTAAACTTTAAAACGTGACTATAGGTCGTAATAAGCTGCTGTACAATCAACCTATTTGGTCGTATGAGTTGGAGGACAGGGGCACTGGTTCGAAACTGACCTGCTGCCCTTTGCTGCAAGTCATGCCCTCTTGCTCTCCCCTTTTCCAGTCTACATGTTCTATATCGAGCAAAAATAAAAACATCCTTTGACAAAATATCTGCCCATACAAATGATGTCAGGACGGGGCAAAATGCCTACAAACGAAAACTATTTTTTTCTTCTTATTTATTATTTCCCGCTGGAGAGCTTCAAAAACCCTTTCTTTCTGGGAAAAGAGTATCCAGGGTGAGATAAAATAAAATGTGATATGCTTTTCTTACAGATCAAAGAAAATGCCCTGTCATGCTTTTTACTTGGGAGCAAAGTGAAGCAAAAAATAGAAGCGTTGTAGTGGTAAGGCAAGACAAGACTCCCCAGACCCTGTTATTACCTATGAAACACTAAGTACTTTCTGTTTTGTAAATGTTTAATTACCCTACATTATATAACCCTCAATACTTTCATAGAGTATTTAATAAAAGATAAGTCATTAACGGATTAATTCGTCTGTCATTCAAAGACTATGAGGAAGGCAGAACCAAGGAGAGGCAAAGTACCTGAATGTATAACTGAATGTGAAGCCAAGAGAGAAGTGAGTTATTATGCTACATGAACATTTTACCAGCAGCTTTACAATTTACATAGGACGACATCAGACTTTTGCCTCGAAGCAACAAAATAAACATAACGGAGTATGACGAATTAACAGGATAAGAAAATAACTCGTAATACAAATTCCACAAGTTTATAAAAGTCTATTTCAAAACAAAAGTATCTGAACATGAAGATGTTTTAACAATTTTGGGTTTATTTGCATAATTATCAATATAATAATGTAATACGTATGGGCTCAGAACAGTCTCATAATACACACATGCACACAGAAGGATTCACACTTCTATTTCATGATCCGCAAAAGGATTCACACTTGTATTTCCGGATCCACACTTGTATTTTTCAATGCACACACAAATGTGTTCCGTTTCATATAGGCCTACATGTAAATACAATCCAAATACAGAAAAAAGTTTTACAGATGTATTTTTGATCCTCACATAATTTGTTTTCCGTTTAAATCCCCTGAACCTGCAAACACAAACGGCTTTCTGTGCACGGGTCGCTGTGCATTCGTGTGTGGGTTTTTTGAGAGTCCCCTGACGGTCAGCCGATTCGTACTTGTAATTTCTCTCATCTATAGCCAATCAGATGTCTCCTCCAGTCTAAGCCAATCACATGAGCGAGCCCCCACGAGGGTAGGATTTCTTGCGTTCATGACACTTCATATACGCATTTTGCGCTGTCCGGTCAGCTCGCTAAACAGAGGGCGGAGCATCAGGTGATCATGCAGAGCTGCGTGTCTCCGTCAGACTCAGCTGCTGATCTGAGGCCTGTACTACGAAGCTGGATTTTCGCTTAGCCGGCTAACTTCAGGGAAAGCTTGGGCTTTCCGGTCCTACGACGCTGGTTCTCTTTTTAGCAGGCTGGATCTCCATGGTAACTTATGCTGTGCGGCTAACCTGCCCCGGAGCAGGTTAGGTTGCAGGCTAAGAGCTCAACTCAGTGAAAGCACTGCCTGCTGACCAATCAGAGCTCAGTGTGCAGAGTTTAAAGCGATCAAGTCATATTACAGGAGAAAGGAAATACAGAAAAGCTGGCGTTGCAGGAAAGACGGCCGGCAAAAATCACCGACTGTGTGATCACCTCCCATCTTCAGAGCAATCTGACTATTATAACATTAGCATTAAGAAAGCTTACTTAAATATCTGCCACAACATAAGTAACCGGATCAGAGTAACATTAAGTATATTCCGCGGCATATCACATCATAATGTATCATATATTTCTTTATCTGAGTCAGCTGAGCCGTATCTGCCCGTGCAACACTCACAATGTCACATAGGCCTACTGAATGCAGAAGTATTATTTTAAGCAACACATTCAGTTGACGAAACACTCGAGACAAATGTAATTAAAGTCAGATCCACTCGTGTCTTAGACGGCGCAGTGATATCCTAAACCTGTTAATGTACGCATTCAAACACTTTTTCTTTTACCAGCTGTATTCACCTTGCAGGTGCAACTATCTGGTTTTGATCCTGGATAAAGTGTTTAAGTCATGGATGTTTAAAGTTTAACTTCTTCAGTTCATATGTCTAATATTAAAGTTCACTTTTCAGTCAGGAAGTATGACGCTGCGCTGTCAGTACGCTTCTCCATGTTTGGCTCCCCCCGTTGACAGTTCTCTGTCTTCGTAGTGCACTGATCGATTAGGCTAAGCTAACCTGTAGCTGCTCCCTCCACACTCACAACAACTTCATACAGACATAAATAAAGCAGCTGTATTCGCCATACAGGAAACACACATTTAAAACGGTTTTGCCTGCCGTTTTTGTGTACACACAAGCATTCATCAATGGTTCGGAAAGTGGCGCTGTACCTTAATAATATAAAGGCTTGTATTAGCGTGCATTTCCTGTTCGGCAATGTAGGCCTACTGAGAGTGGAGGTGTCCTGACATTAGCGCCTGCAGGCAGGCTCCATGGACCTGTCAGCTCCGGACTGCGCAAAGTGCTACGTAATGAATGCAATAAATCTACCCTCGTGGGGGCGCGCTCATGTGATTGGCTTAGAATTGAGGAGACATCTGATTGGCTATAGATAGAAAAATTACAAGTACGAATCGGCTGACCGTCAGGGGACTCCCAAAAAAACCACACACGAATGCACAGCGATCCATGCACAGAAAGCGGTTTGTGTTTTGCAGGTTCAGAGGTTTTAAACGGAAGACATGTGTTGATCAAAAATACACATTTAAATATTTTTTCTGTATTTGGATTTTATTTACATGTATATGAAACGGAACACATTTGTGTGTGCATTGAAAAACACAAGTGTGGATCCGGAAATACAAGTGTGAATCCTTTTGCGGATCATGAAATACAAGTGTGAATCCTTCTGTGTGCATGTGTGTATTATGAGACTGTTCTGAGCCCATAAATATACGGTATATAATAATATATCACGTATGAAGGCTATTGGTTCTGCATAATGAGTGCTATTAATGCTTTAAGTACATTTTGCTGATATTAATTCTGTACTGTAAGGGGGGATTTTGATCCCCCTCTGTTACTAGTAATGGAGTACTTTCATGTGTATTGGTAATTTAAAGTAAGTATAATATTCACAGTTTCTCTGTAGGTGTGAGGGAACACATACAGACCAGAAGCAGCCACGGACCACACACACACACACACAAACACGTACGCACGCACGCACGGACGGACGCACGCACGCACGTACGTACACACAATTCTTAGAACCTGACCATTTTCCCTATTGCTCTGCAGGATTATTGGACCGATGAGTAACTTTGAAGAGTTGAGGTAAGCTTTCAACTGCCTTGATCATTCATTTATGAACAGAGGTGCACAGTCTTAAGGAGTGTGGTGACCTTTGACCTCAGCTTGACCATGAACCAGGCCCAAGCTTTTTAGCAGGACACCTGACCAGTGGCGACGCTAGGTGGTGGCTACTTGGGCTCAAGCCCCGGATGTTTCACTTAAAAAAAAAAAAAAGTTTAAATCTTTTTTTTTATTTTTAAAACGTCTCGGGAGTAATCTGCAATACCGGAGTCCACCAGAGAGGCAGCCGCTGCGGGACAGTAGCCTGCGTACTGCTTAACCTGCCCTGAAGAAGAAGTGATACTTCCTAGTGCCCATTGCCATATGGCTCTGCTAGTGCCTGACAAGTTTTAAGCTAATAGTCTATAAAGTTATGGATATTAGAAAGTTATTTTCATTGAAAAAGGCGCCAAAAGCTGCAGCAGCAGCAGCAGCAGCAGTATCAGCAGCTGACAACAATGTCATCACCAGTAGTGAAGAAATGGATGATGTTTCAGGTTTGTGAATCTAATGGTGATATCTGCACTCTGGCTGACTGAGTAAGAAGTGAAAAAGAGTGATGTGTTGTTAAATAGCTAGTAAACATGGAGTAACCACACTAATTATACCCGTATATGTTAGTATGTATAGAGAACATGACTAAAAATTATCCGAATATGTAACGTTAACCCTTCATACCTCAGTCTACCTTTAAGACACTAAAATAACGTATTCCAATTTTTATATTGTTTTGGAATTATACCGGCTCTCGTTTCAGTACACTTAACAACGGAACCATACTGTAGCAACGGAACTGATAGGCAACGGAACTGACAGGCAACCCTCTGAATCAGACTCCGATTGGCTGTGACTGCATCCACTCAGTGTGTCCGATTCAGAAACGTGACTCTTACACTCTTTACGTCACAAACAAAGATGGTGGATGAGAATAGATCTATAAAACGATAAGCAATGCGACAGAATCAAGGTGAGACTATCCGCATCTTTTAAAACTCTACGCACATTCGTTTCACCGAAATAAGTAAACGACTGTATTTGAGTGAGTTAAGGCATTAGTTTGCTTCGTTAAAGGATGTTAATGAATAAGTGTTCTCCAGTGCCTTTTGTCCGCTTTAAGGTATTATTAAGGTAGGGTTAATGTTGCTCTCAAAGTGCACCAGATGATGCTTCTAACTTCAATGTTTAAAACAAAAATCTTCCCGGGGGAGCATGCCCCCGGACCCCCCTAAAGGAGGCGACAACCCCCCTAAAGGATGTTCGGTCCACCCCCCACTTGTAAAAAAAATAGCACTTTACCCCTGCACCCCCCAACAACTCCTGGGCTAAGCCCCGGATCTCCTACAATCCTAAATCCGCCACTGCACCTGACAAAGAGCTTGATGATGCTGGACTAAGCCATAGTGAATATGTTGTGGGGGCTATGTAAAAAGTAGAGTTCACAGAAAAACTGTTGTAGGTAAAATTGGAAAATACTACTTTGCGTTGTTACTGCAACAAGTGTGTGTGTGTGTGTGTGTGTGTGTGTGTGTGTGTGTGTGTGTGTGTGTGTGTGTGTGTGTGTGTGTGTGTGTGTGCGTGCGTGCGTGCGTGCGTGCGTGCGTGCGTGCGTGCGTGTGTGCATGCGTGTGTGTGTGTGTGTGTGTGTGTGTTATGCATCTCAGTCCCGCCTTGGTTTCTGGTTCTTTCAATCTCTTTTTGTTTCAGGCATTTGTATTCAATGCTGCAGTTCAGCCTGAGGCAAATGAACTCACAGTCTTACAAGCATTCAAACTACAAGATGTGCTCTCTCCATTTGTCTTTGTGTTACTGAGCTTAGGTGCAGTCACACATCAGCATGTTTGTATTCAGTGTTGCTCTGGTATACATTGAGTATTTTTACAGATCAAGTTAAGTTATTACGAAAATATGAAAAATATATCTCATGAAAATGTTGTTTATCAGGAATGGTTATTAAAGATCCCATGTAATGGCCATTTCCACTGATCATATTTCCAGGTCTACTAGAATAGATTTAAATTGTGCAATTTTCCAAAATCGCATTGGTTTCTCATACAGCATCTCTGTATAGTATGTGTATTCACTCTCTGTCCTAAACGGCTTGTTGGAGCTCCTGCCCCTCCCCCTCCCTGTGAGCCCAGTGTGCTCCGATTGATCGGGACGTTGTGAGGCTCGTTGCTGCTCGCAGCTGCTGCGAGGAGCGGACAGATTTCCGGGTCGGCGATACAGCGAGAACAAGCTAAACTAATCCTGAGCACACACAAACTCTCACAGCCGAAGTAAAAACAATAAGTGTGGCTTGATATTGAGTAAGAAAAAGGTTTATAACGCTGTGAGAATGGGTCTGCGGAGAGCATTTCCTCGCGTTTTGGGGCAGCATAGACTGTGTTAGAGTTGTACTCGCTACAGGGTGTACTTCGAGGGATTTTGACTCTGCAGACCGTTCACATGGATAACAACTTTCACAACACACAAGGGGATGGGTAATAACCGGAAAAGCATGACATTACATATCTGTTGACAAGTCTTTTTGTTATATAGATTAAAATAACTTAAACCAGAACATTTGAGCTGTTTCTCTTTTATTTCTATTATATCTGTCAGTATTTTCTCATATTTCATCTGAAGTGCACAGCCCAAACTAATTCCACTTCGAGAAATATTCTTTATTTCTTAGTATAGTTTTTATTTAATATGTCACTTATTTATACTTTGAAACCAATATACATCAAAAAATGCCCATTATAATTTCCCAGAGACCAAGAGTCTTTAGTCCAAGCTTTCTAAAACCTAAACATATTCAGATAAAAGGCATATTGGGTTCCGCCCACGTGCCGAGAAGCAGGGTTCAAATCCTGCCTGGGACAATTTTCCTCGTGTCAGCCCCCTCTGTCTCCCTTTTTTGACTCAAAACAGGCACTGGTTGTCACGATCTGTCTGTCTTTTGTCTTGTCTAGATCTGTCTTTGGTTTTCTGTCTGCATTGTGTTTTGTCTTGTTTAGATCTGTCTTTGGTTTCCTGTCTGTAGAGGTTTCTCAATACTCAAATTTCCCCTCCTCGACTCCTATCCTCGACTCCTCTCCTCGAGACTTGGTGCCGCCCACAGGAGATGCGAGCGGAGGACTGAGGAGTGGAACCGAGGAGAGAGGAGTGGAAGCAGCAGGCGGTTAGAGAAATGAGAACTCCTCTCCTCTGAGCGGTCATTTTAAAGAGACGTCCATTAATGATGACAGGAGGCACAGCAGCACTCTGATGGACAGATCTGTTCATGAACTTCATGACGACTTATATATATTTATTTTTAATTCATTGACAGTGCGGTATAATGAGACAATAACAGGCTACAGATGCGGACATATACACACACACATATATTTATATAAATATACACAATTTCAGAATCAAACAAGTATGAGAGCAGAGTACTCTCATAATAATGTAACACAATCAGATACTGGATATATCCCACCCCCCCTGGTCGCTGAAATGGGGAATTGAAATTACGGGCCAAAAGTTGTACAAGTATTAAAAGTAAGCATAGGACACCAAACCAACTGAGACCCGTCTGTCCGCCGCACCTACGCACTGTACCACACACACCTACACACTGTACCACACACTGCTCCTAGCATAATCAGGCTACAGCCGTTGTGTATTTTATTATGTGAAGCACTAAATGGTCTTAGAAAAATATCAACTCTTTGTTTGTAGATATCTACTAAACTACAGCATACACATACAGAGAGTAATGTAGGCCTGTTACACTGAGTGATATCTATTTTACATACTGCTCTGCTTTCTGCACGGACCTCACAGCTGTTCTCACTGTAAATATTGCGTTGCGATGAAAGCAGTTACTAAAATAATATCCAAGGGATGCATGCAGAGCTGTCATTGGCTGAGATAAGTCCGGCCGTGCGTCACGCCTCCACCGTTCCCGGAAATGCATCCGTGGAGGAGCCGTGGAGGATGCATCAGTGTCTCCTCGGTTAGAGCTCCTCCAGAGAGCCTCCTTGATGCTCGATACTCAGTCCTCGAAGTGCATTTAGAGAAATTAGATGTCTTTCAAAATGGCACGCTGAAATTAATTTCCGGGTCACTACCGGAGGATCGAGGAGTCGAGGAAGGGAAATTTGAGTATTGAGAAACCTCTTGTGTGTGTTCCCTCCTACCTGTTCCCTCCTGTTTTATTGATTGTGTTCACCTGGTGCCCCTGTGTTTTCTCCTCCCTCCTCATCTGTCTCTTGTTTCCTTGATCAGTCCTGTGTGTATTTAAGTTCTGTTTTTTCTGTCTGTCATTGTTGGTTCGTCGTTTGTCTATGACTGTGTTCACCGGGGAGTGTTCTGTTTGTCCGTATTACCCATATCCTTGAAATAAAAAGGCATTTTCAGTGTTATCTGCATTTGGGTCCTGCTTGCTTCGCTCACCCGTAACAATGGTGGCCTGAAAACTATAAAAAAAGACATAAAAGATTGGAATTGCACCTGAAAGCATATCCATTTATTGATTTTCCTTTGGATCTGCCATTAATCACATCATATCTAATTCTATTATTCCAGCAGTTCCCATGGCAACTTGAACCTGTCACTGTGTTTAAGTTTTTGCATCTTTCTTTCAGTGTGTCTTGCATTGCCAGGCAGGGGGTCACATTAATGACTTATATCTGTGGCAACACCAGCAGCAGTCTCATCAATACACACCAATTAGAAAAACAGTCCAGTGCCCCAGTCTATTATTGGGTCCTGGTGAATGAAGAGACAAAGAGAGGGAGTAAGTGAGATGGATGATAATTAACAGAAATTTCCTTAGATGTGTTAGCAACATCATGCATCATGCCCCAGGTCAGCCATTCAGTCTGACATTCATTTTCAAAGGCAGATTCGACCAGTGATGTACGCAAAAAATTAATTGATGGTTAAGTGCTGTTGCTGTCACTTTGCCACCTCTTACTGCCCCTTCTAGAAAATATAAATATTTAGGTATGGATTGTTTTGAACTGTTATATATTTCATTAAAAGATAGGGAAAAAAAAATCTATTTACATTTTATTAATATCCTTAGAAAATCAGTTATTGACAGCATTAGTGTCAGTTTTCAGAGATCCTCGTCAGTTTTATGACAAAGGAGTATCTAAATAATAATGATTTATCTTTTTACTTTTTTATTATTTCTTCTCATTCAACAATTGCATGTATGTACATGGGCTTATCATGTAAATATTTCTTCTTTTCCATATATAAAACGCTTTAATAACACAATTTGAATTCGGTAGATTTGTATCTAATCTTTATTCATTTTTACTACTGTATAAATCAGATGTGTGTAAACTAATCCGACCCTGCAGTGAGCCCTGCTGGCTCCTTATGTGCTCTATGTTGGTGGAGAAGTTAATGATGAGCTATTGTCTCACTTTATGCCATGGTTTTATTGAATTGATAAATCTAATTTAAGTGGCTAGTGTAAAAACGACAGGAAAAAGTGATTAAAACACTGATTGAAAGGATGGAGACAAGCAGTGGCCCGAAGTTTTGCTGGATATAAATAGGGATGGCCGTGGTTCGAGGCGGAGTTTTAGGCGTGGGCTGATTACGGGCCCCCAGACGATACCTGGAATTAAAATGTTAGTATATACAGTATATAAATATGCACAGTTTAAATATAAATGTTGACGGGCAGAGGATGTTGGGATGAAGGGATGAGGGATGGAGGGGTGTAGGGATGAGGGATGAGGGATGTAAGGATGTAGGGATGTAGGGATGAGGGATGTAGGGATGAGGGATGAGGGATGGAGGGATGTAGGGATGGAGTGATGAGGGATGGAGGGATGGATGGATGTAGGGATTGAGGGATGAGGGATGCAGGGATGCAGGGATGGAGGGATGTAGGGGATGTAGGGGATGTAGGATGTAGGGATGAGGGATGGAGGGATGAGGGATGGAGGGCTGTAGGGATGAGGGATGTTGAGGGGAGGGAGGGGAGAAGGGATGGATGGATTTATCGCTCGGTGTGAGTCGGAAGGGGAACTGTATGGGTAGAAGGGAGAGGGAGGGTGGTTTGAAAGGATGGAGACAAGCAGTGGCCGGAAGTTTTGCTGGATATATATAGGGGTGGCCGTGATTCGAGGCGGAGTTTTAGGCGTGGCCATGCTCCTGAACCGATGTTAACAATTTAACCTCATTTCACTAGCAGGAACCACGCCACAACAGTGTGATGTTTGTAAGTGTATTGAAGTAACATATGGATGATATGAGGGGGGTGAAAGGATGATCTGGGAGGACGAGCTGTGGTCCGTGCAGTGGGAGACTCAGAGTGGGGGTTCCATCTCCGGCATGATCTGCGTGGGCTGATTACGGGCCCCCAAAAGAGTCGGATTAAAAGCAGCTGACTTGAGTGTGTGCCTGTCTGAGATCATTGAGATTGTTGCGGATGTAAGCGTGGTACGCCTGGGATGACGAGCGGCCGAGGGCCTGGATGGTTGGATAAGAGATGCCCAGTCTAGCTGCTGTGGACGCTGCGACAATGCGGGAGGAATGGCTCAAATAGTGTTCTGAGCATATCCCCAAAATAAGCAACACATTGTGGAAGTGTTTCTGGAACCAGAAACGTGTGGCCGTTTTCCATGTTTCGGTGAGAAAGAGTGGGTGTTGAGGCGTTGCGTGTGCATCGTATCTTGCGCTGAGGTATTTGGTTAGTGGCTCGTAGCTGGTGAACGTTCGTTTGCGGGCCTAGGGATGATGGGAGGTGGGGGTGCGGCAGGTGACAGGCAGTTGAAGGTTGAGAGGTTGCCTCATGATGGAAAGGGGAGTGAGCGGGGTGGCTCGGGTGGTGGGGCGCTGACTAAGCACGCTGAGGAGGGGGCTCCGCATAATTGGCAAGAGAGGGATGCGCGTGCTGCGAAGATGCGGGAGTAAAGCTCGGAGTCCAGAGCGCCCCAGTATGTTCCCTGGTTGAACTGCTTGATGCGGCCGGCGGCTTGGCTAGCGAAGTGGACGTGGTATGTGTAAAAACCTGAGCCTCCGAAGCGTAAGGCCATGTCGAGCTCTATTAGGAGGTACTCTTCCAACTCGGTTCTGCGTGTGGGATAGACTGAGCAGATGAAGTCGCGGTAAAGGGAAAAAGCTAGGGCGAACTCTGCGGGGGTTAAGTCCTTAGACCTCAGAGATGATGGTCCGTTGTTTCGCAGTTGGACTAAACCGAAGTTGGTCTGCATTTCCCTCGGCTGGCTAGTGTCGATGATTGATGGCTGTAGTAGCTGAGCCACGTCTACGTAGCTACCTAGAAGAATCTGCTGGCGCAAGACGGGGGACACAGGGGAAGGGCGATAGACTGAGGAGGCTGGCTGGATAGGTGGTGTTGCTGTGGCTTGAGTGTAGCTGGTTGCACAGGGAGGAAAAAATATTTGAGTGTTGGGGAAGGGATGGGGTAGGGATGGGGGAGGGGGAGGGGGAGGAGGAAAGGATAGACCAGCTGGGAAAGAAGGTACTGGGTAAGAGTCGGTTAATGGGTTAGCATGTAGCATGGCCCCTTGGGTTACTGGGTGAGGCGCTGTTGCTACGGGCAGGGGCGGCGCCAGGGGGTTGCTGGCAGTTGCTATTTTTGAACTCCGGGGGCAAGGCAGAGTTCAAAAAAGGGGAATTCGGGCGGACGGCCCGGGGGCAAGGCAGAGTTCAAAAAGGAGAATTCGGGCGGACGGCCCGGGGGCAAGGCAGAGTCCATGGAGGGAATCTCGGGCGGACGGCCAGGGGGCAAGGCAGAGTCCGAGGAGGGGTGAAGACCAGACAGCTCCGGAGGCCGGTCAGGAGCCGGTGTCGGCAAGATCCCCCATGGAAGAGGACACAGGACCGGCAGGACCCCCGGCAGGAGAGCAGTCGGCGGAATCCCCAACGCGACAGGACATGGAGTTGGCAGGACCCCCAGCGGAAGAGTAGTCGGCGGGACCTCCAACGTGGCAAGACATGGAGTTGGCAGGACCCCCGGCAGAAGAGCAGTCTGCGGGACCTCCAACGGCTCAGGACATGGGGTTGGCAGGACCCCCGGCAGAAGGGTAGTCTGCGGGACCTCCAACGGCTGGGGACATGGGGTTGGCAGGACCCCCGGCAGAAGAGTAGTCTGCGGGACCTCTAACGGCTCGGGACATGGGGTTGGCAGGACCCCCGGCAGAAGAGTAGTCTGCGGGACCTCCAACGGGACCAGACATGGAGTTGGCAGGACCCCCGGCAGAAGAGTAGTCTGCGGGACCTCCAACGGCACAGGACATGGGGTTGGCAGGACCCCCGGCAGAAGAGCAGTCTGTGGGACCTCCAACGGGACAAGACATGGAGTTGGCAGGACCCCCCGCAGAAGAGCAGTCTGCGGGACCTCCAACGGCTCAGGACCTGGGGTTGGCAGGACCCCCGGCAGAAGCGTAGTCTGCAGGATCCATTTTAAGGTCGGTTCGTACTGTCACGGTTTGTGAAACAAGCAGGACCCAAATGCAGATATAAACTGAACTTCCTTTATTTCAAGGCTATGAGATATATGTACAATGACAAACAGAACACTCACCGCAGAACTAGTCAGGGAACAAGACGAACCGACCAAGACAGACAGACAACCCAGAACTTAAATACACACAAGACTCAATCACACAACAAGACACAGGTGAGGAGGGAGGAGAAAACACAGGGGCCCAGGTGAACACAATCAGACCATTAGACACACCAGGGAAACTAATGACAAGAGGAAAACACAGGGAAAAGGACCAGACAATAACCCAAAGGAAAACATGACATGGAAAACAGCAAATACACCCAAACCTACAAAACTATAAACGTGACATAACATGAGAATCGTGACACACCTGGGTTAAAGCTACGCAGTCATTCCTTACACATGATGTGAGCAGTGGACATAAATGTGCCATGGATGCATGGTCTGAATTTAAAGTAAGGAAAGAGAGTGGCTCAAAAATCAGCAACGCACTCAGCGAGGGACATTCAAAAACTATGTGAAAACAGGGAATATATGCGGGCAGTTGTGGAAGCATTGCGTTACACTGCGTGTCAAACCATTGCACTACGGGGGCATAGGGAGAGTGATGCAGCCAACAGGGGGAACTTCATCGAACTTTTTGACCTGATTGGCAAGTTTGACAAAACTGTGGGAAAAAAAATATCTGACAATCCAAGAAATGCAAAGTACACACACCACGACATACAAGATGAGCTAATTGAGCTGATGTCAAATATGGTCAGGGATCAAATCAGTGGGGTAGTACAGGAAGCTGGAGTGTTTGCACGTATCTCCCGACTTTGAAACATTTGACCCCTGTTGCCCCTAGATCAGGTCCTAAGGCTGTCCCTGCCCTTAGTGCATTACATATGGCAACACAATCGTCATACTCTGCGTCTTCACTTGCCAGTTCAGGTTCTCTGTCGTCTGCTTGTCGTGAGAGAGCATCGGCTGCTGTATTACATCGTCCAGGGCGGTACTTCACATCAAAGTCAAACACAGCTAGCTGAGACATCCATTGCTGCTCAATGGCACCTAGTTTAGCGGTTGAGAGGTGGCACAGTGGGTTGTTATCTGTTATAATGGTGAAATTGGACCCCAATAGATAACCCCTGAACTTTTCAGTCACGGCCCACTTGAGCGCAAGGAGCTCCAGCTTCATACTGCTGTAGTTTCGATCATTCTTCTCAGCTCCACGAAGCCTCCGACTAGCATAGGCTATAACTTTTTTCTTACCCCCCTGCTCTTGGTGCAAGACTGCTCCTAGCCCTGAGTTGCTAGCGTCCGTCTCTAGTATGAAAGGGTGTGTAAAGTCTGCATAGCCTAAGGTTGGAGCACTTGTCAGTTTTTCTTTAAGTTCTTCGAAAGCTAACTGACACTGAGGTGTCCAAGAGTTTTTGAAAAACTGGTTCACCCTAGCTCGGCTGGTCTCTCTGAGACAGACATTTACAACATCATGCAGAGGCCCTGCTGTTTGAGAAAAACCTTCAATAAATCTCCTGTAATAGCTACCGAAGCCAAGAAAAGACCTAAGCTCTTTCACTGTGCTAGGAACTGGCCACTGCTTGACTGCATTTATCTTGTCAGGGTCTGTGTTTATCCCCTCTTCCGAGACTTGATGACCCAGGAACTTGACTTCTGACTGCAGGAAATGGCATTTCTCCATTTCAGCTTTCAGTCCTGCTTCTTTCAGTCTCTTCAGCACTGTCCCGAGTCTTGTTAGGTGCTCTTGAAAAGTGGATGAATGCACCAACAAGTCATCTAGGTATAGTAACATGATCTGGAAAACTAAACCGCTCATCGTAGACTGCATAAGGCGCTTGAAGGTCGCTGGAGCGTTACAAAGTCCAAAAGGCATCCTGTCATACTCATATAGGCCGAACGGTGTGGTGAAGGCCGTTTTCTGCCTATCTTTCTCGTGGACTGCTACCTGGTGATAGCCACTGGCCAGGTCGATTGTTGAGAAGAACTTTGCACCACATAGCGCATCCAAACTCTCATCAATCCGTGGTAAGGGGAATGCGTCGCGTCTAGTCTTGGCGTTCAGCTTCCTGTAGTCGACGCACAGTCTCAGACTACCATCAGACTTACGCACCAAGACGACAGGTGAGGCATAAGGGCTTGAACTCTCCTGGATCACTCCTTTCCTTAACAGCTCGGAGATGTGTTCCTTCACCTCTTTGTACTGGTTAGGTGGTATGCGTCTGTATTGTTGGGTGACTGGTGTGTCGTCTATCAGTGGTATTTCATGTTTCACACTGTCGGTATGCCCCAGCTCGTCATCATGGATAGCAAACACATCGACGTATTTCGTCAGGAGTGCACTCAGCTCTGCCTGCTGTTCTTGCGTTCCACCAAGATGCAGTAGATCCAGCAGAGCTTGTAGGTCCCTATCAGCTCCCTGATCCCCTTTCCGGTCGATGGTCATTTCTTCATGGTCGGCAGAAATCCGCTGAAACTTCACTTCATGGGGGTCACCCTCAACACCCTGACATTGACTGAGAGCACCTAGTCTGGTTCTGGAAGGTAACCAAACATCCTCTTGTGAAAAGTTGATCACCTGGACTGGAAACACACTACTGGTGCCTGACACCAAAGTGGGGACGATGATCAACCCACCAGGGACCGGCGTGCTTCCTGGCTCCAACAGCATAATGTCATCACGGTCAGACGTTTTCTTTTTGCCTCTTGCATAGACTGTGGCGATAGATGAAGCAGGTATGTGAACCTTATTCCTACCTGCAACCCTGGCAGTGGACACCTTCTCGACCAGTTCTGCTTCTTGTAGCCGGTGAAAAGCTTCTCTCCAGACATGGTCCAACTGTCCCTTCAAAGTAGCGTCGAACTCTGCAAGAACAAATTATCTAAAGATATATTAACTATGGATGGCATTAATTTGGCCTCCAGTGAGACTGTAAGGAATCTTGGTGTTATATTTATATATTTAACACCCACATAAAATCAATTTCAAGGACTGCCTACTTCCATCTACGTACGATGCAAAAATCAGGCATATCTTGCCACAAAACGATGCAGAGAAACTAGTCCATGCATTTGTTACTTCAAGGCTGGATTATTGTAACTCCTTATTATCAGGGTGTACCAAGAAGTCAGTCAAGTCGCTTCAGCTGATTCAAAATGCTGCAGCTCGTGTACTAACCAGAGTTAGGAAAAGGGACCACATTACTCCTGTTCTGGCTGCCTTACACTGGCTCCCTATAGAACACAGGATAGAATTTAAAATTCTTCTTCTCGCCTACAAAGCCCTTAATGGGCAGGCGCCATCTTATCTTAAAGAACTCATTATACCCTATTGTCCTACTAGGGCAGGGGTCTGCAACCTTTTTGACCAAAAGAGCCATTTTGCTCCTTTTTCCCCAACATCTTTTTGTCTGGAGCCGCAAAACATATTTCATAGCTTGATAGCTAATAAAGTTGTATTTATTGTTATATCAGAAAAAAACTACAGTTGTTTTGCATTTATTAGGCTATTTATTACATTATATAAAACTGTTAACCTCTAATAAGAAACAAAGAACTCCTATAAGGAGAATTACAAATAATACACAGGCCTACTTTAAAATAAATTAAACACAGCACTTGGGGAGTCCTCTGCACATTTGAAGGAAAAAAACATATTATTAAAATGGGCCCACTTTGAAATAAATAAAACATGTAGCTGCACCCTAAAAAGAGTTAAAGGTAGGGTAGGTAAGAATGGAGAAACCAGCTTGAGTGCGCTAGAATTTGAAAATACACAACCGGGAAAAATATGCCTCTTCCTTCAGACTTTCTTATAGAGTCCCTCCTCCAACACACACGAACGCGCATTATCAATGAGGCCACGAGATCAGTTTGTGCACAGATGGAAGGCTGACAGGCAGGTAGGCCATCCAGTTACTTTAGCCGAGCCGGCTAAAATGATTGTTCGTGCTTTTTAAAGTACTACGGCTTCCAGAGATTAATTGTTGTATGTATTTATTGTCAAAGCATTTCATATATTCATTGCTATCGGGACTTTAAGAGCATTCCATGGAATATAACAAAAAGTGTTTTCTGAAATAAATTACATACCCCATTGAATTATGACTGAAGATCGTCAGCTGTCTTCCTCTCCCGTGTTGTTCCTCGATACGTAAAGGCTGCAGCACCGTTGACAACTTCTCTCTAGATATCAAACATACCGGTAAACCAGCATCGTTTGCTGTGAAAGCATATAACTCTGTCCACACAGAATTAAATCCTGTGTTCCTCCGGTACTTTTCTTTGATTTATCAAAGAAAAGTTTATTCGCTCATCGAGCCGGGGGTCCCCGCGCGAGCGCCTCCAAGAAAAGGCGCTCGCGCGGGACCGTAGCAGGATGTGACGCATATTTTAGTTGACCTAATTAAAACTGTTTTGTTTTTTATTTATGTGTCACAGTATCACCTCAAAATACAAGATACGAAACATTTTCAACCATGCAACAAAATATAAATAGTCCTACAAATACTTTTATTTTATTTCCTTCTTATTTTTGTCTAAGCTCAAGGGAGACAGAGCAGAGGGCTTAAAGGGCCGCATGCGGCCCGTGGGCCGCGGGTTGCCGACCCCTGTACTAGGGCATTGCGTTCCAAGAATGCAGGGTTGTTGGTTGTTCCTAGAGTCTCTAAAAGTACAATGGGAGCCAGAGCCTTTTCTTATCAAGCTCCACTTTTGTGGAATCAGCTTCCAGTTTGTGTTCGGACGGCAGACACCCTATCCGTTTTTAAGAGTGCGCTTAAGACCTTCCTTTTTGATAAAGCTTATAGTTAGGGCTGATTAGATTCAGCCCCTAGTTTTGCTGATATAGGCTTAGTTTGTCGGGGGACATCTTACTTCTTCCTTCTCTCTGTCTATACCTGTGTACTCTCATGTTCCGATTAACCCAGCTTCCCCAAATTTCTTTCTTTTTGGTGTCTATATACGCCGGGATCCGGAGTCATGGATGATCCTGCGGTCCTGTGTCATGGATTGCGAGTCCTGGATCTTGAGTCGTGAATGTGGTCCTGGATCATAAGTCCTGGATGGATATACTCGTGGATTCATCTTCCTATTATACACACATGCATTTCCAAACATTTGGACTACCTATGTTGCAAATGTATTATCTTTTCAATTTACACACGGCATCTATTGCATGTCTGTCCGTCCTGGGAGAGGGATCCCTCCTCTGTTGCTCTCCCTGAGGTTTCTCCCATTTTTCCCTTTAAACTGTGGGTTTTCTCTGGAAGTTTTTCCTTGTACGATGTGAGGGTCTAAGGACAGAGGGTGTCGTATTGTCATGCTGATATTCTGTACAAACTGTGAAGTCCACTGAGACAAATGTAACATTTGTGATATTGGGCTATATAAATAAACATTGATTGAACTAGCGGCCTGCACTTTTTGACAATGTTCATACCAATAATGCCTGGGAGGTTTGAGTCTCGTTCTGCTTCCCCCCCATCTCGAACAATTAGGAAACCACACTCTGGTATGGTTAGGCCCATGGCTTGTATGTCTAGCTCAACATAGCCAAGGTAAGGCAGAGGAAACCTGTTGGCAGCAGTGATCTTAAGCCATTTGGCGGTACAGTGCATATCTTCATCTTCCCCATGGAGGTGTTTTCTAAAGAAACTTTCTGTTAGAATGCTCGCATTACTCCCAGTGTCTAGGAGACATTTAGCCGGAACGTCACCTATTAGGATATCCACTTCATGGCATGTACCTACAGCGTTCTCTAAAAACTTATCTTTAGTTAACGGGCTGGCCCCTGAACCTTCTGGCTTGCCTTGCATTGCTCGGCTCATAGCAATGGAGGGATCTCGTTTCCCTGTACTACAGTGGCAGGTGTGACGGTGGACTGCCTTTCTGCTTGCCACTGTACCGGGCACTGTTTGCCTATGTGTCCAACACCTCCACATCTGAAACAGATTGGTTGACCATCAGCAGTGTATTTTGGCTTGAATTTAGGTTTAGCACCTCTGTCACCACCTGAACGAACGTTCTGCATAGTTAGTTCATGGACTGCACTGGTTAGCTCCCCAATAGCTTTACCCTGCTGACTGATTACTTTAACTACCTCCTGTAATGTTAGTGCTAAATCATTCTGGGCATTGCTGGCTGAGTTTGTGTTTTCTGGAATCCTTCTTCCCCCCTCACTCACTAGGTTTCTGTTCCTAGCGATGCTAGCACCACAGGGCCTGTCTTCCTGACACCATGTTATGGCTTCTTCACGGATATCAAATAGAGTAGAGCGGGGCTTCTCCCTAACAACCTTACGAAGTTCCCTACGAAGAGCTGGATCCCTCACACCTTCGATAAACTGATCTCTCAGAGTGACCTGTGTATCTAACACTGCATTAGGGGACTGCTGAAGAGCGGCGTTAAGAAGCTGTTAAAGGGCATGAGATAAACTACGGAAGTCTTCCCCCTCTAACTGTTTGCGAGCATAAAAGGCATGTAACAGCTGTGGAATAGTACGTTTCTCCCTGAAAGCGGCTCTTAGATATACAAACAAATCAGTTGGTTGCTTAAAGTCTTCCCCCATACAAAGTTGAACCTCCTCCAAGGCTGTACCCTTTAAGTGTGAGAGGATGAAGTCTACTTGGTCATCAGGACTAAAACCCCTTGTTCTTAGTACACGCTCCATCTCGTCTATGTATTCATCAACAGTATGGCTATCTTTTCCCACATCACCACTGAAAGGTGGGATCTGACGCTCACGTGGAATGTACACATAAGACTTAGCTGTAGCATTACCAAGATTAGAAATTGTTGCCATTACTGCATCATGTTTTTGACTCAATTCTGCAATCTGTGACTGCAGCTGCACCATGGGGTTTCCCCCCTCACCGTTGAATGAAGAAGCTGCATCGTCTCCCTCATCGTCGTCCTCTTCTCCGACGCCAACAACTGGATCTCTGTCCTCTTCGAACATCCTAAAATGTCTTATTGACAGTCACAATGTCCTTTAACAGTCTCAAAAGAGCAATCTCCGTTGATCTTCTCCTCAAGTAGTCCTTTAGTGATGATGCAGACAGCTCTCTGGACTTGAAGGTCGGCCACTAGTCACATGCAGCCACTCCAAACAGATCACTCCATCCGTCAGCACCGTCCCTCTGGCATAGGACTCGAACAATCTTCACTATTACCGTTGTTTATCCTATTGTATTTTCTACACTACCTCTATCCCAACTAAAAACCTAAGACTAGATAAGGGGACCCCACTCCTGGTACCAAATTGTGTAGCCTGGTCATATAAGAGAGAACAGGACACAGCATACATTTTAAGGGTCTTTATTCCCCGACTGCACTCTGGTTGAGAACAGCATTAACACTCTAGTAATAGAGAACCGCAGTGACGCGTCGTAAAACCAGGAAGTAAGTTAGCATTTTTAGCACTTCCGGTTCCTTCCTCAAAAAGCAATGCATCTTTTCCATAGGGTTTTGGAAAATAGCTCGAAATAAGGTCTGTGGTTGACACGAATTTAAGAGATAAGTCACGTTTTGTTCTACGACATTAAATACGTCAGCAGTGACCCCACTGGGGATTTTTGAAGAGTTTACGTGTCTGAAAAACAATGGTTGTTACCGAGTGGCTGAATAGGACTACAGAAATTGTCGAGGCCGTAGTACGTCATTACGCAGAACACGTAAACACTCCCGCTAAGTTTGTTTTCCCCTGTGTTCTGCTTGAAAGCAAGTACCTGCCTATCTTTAGTATCTGTATATCTATATCTGACCATTAGAATCTGTGTTTTTGAAATTGTCGTTTTTAACACAGTAGTTTTACAAATTATAGAATAATTAATTACCAGTGTTTTCCAATTTTACTCGGCAGTTCGTTTCGTTAGCTAACGTTAGCTAAAGCTAGCGTTACTAGTTAGCTACGCAATGGTTTGTTGCTTTGCTCCGGGTTGCAGCCACAGGTCTTCGCATGAAACGTGCTTGTTCTATCGTTTCCCGGCCAATGTTTTCCAAAGGAGAGTCTGGATTCGTGCCATGAGGTAAGCTGACGTTACATTTTTGTCCGTGTCACGGTGAAATGTAAATGATGGGTAGTGACTGTATCGCCGTTTTAGAGATGGCGCTGCTGAAAAGACCGCAACATAAGTAAAGATAATGAATACATCCTATTAAAACCTGTGTGGCTTATATGATAAGTCTAATTAGTGCAAGCAGCATAACGTTTCACCATGTAACTAAAGATTGTAGTCAGGGAAATCAGTTTGACATATTGAACTAATAACAAATCACCTCTGGCTGGCAGAGAGCTCTCTGCTCCATAGCTTCTCTTGGACGTACAATCACATGTACATTTTACATTTATATTCAATTTAATATTCCATCCCTCACTTACTTTTGTATATATAATAACTTATATTTTGTTTTTCCAGTTACTAAATCAGCTTACTATCACCTAAAGAACATATCTAGGATTAAAAGACTAATGTCACAGCAGGATTTGGAAAAACGTGTCCATGCTTTTATCTGCAGTAGACTGGACTACTGCAATGGTGTCTTCTCAGCTCTCACAAAAACATCTATTAGAAAGCTGCAGCTGATTCAGAACACCGCTGCTCGAGTCCTTACCAACACTAAGAAAGTGGATCACATCACTCCTGTTCTGAAGTCTTTACACTGGCTTCCTGTGTGTCAAAGAATAGATTTCAAAATACTGCTGCTGTTTATAAAGCACTGAATGGTTTAGGACCAAAATGCATTTCTGACCTCCTGCTAAATGATGAACCATCCAGATCTCTCAGGTCTTCAGGGACTGGTCAGCTTTCTGTCTCCAGAGTCAGAACTAAACATGGAGAAGCAGCGTACAGTTATTATGCTCCAAATATCTGGAACAAACTCCCAGAAACCTGCAGGTCCGCTGCAACTCTTACTACTTTTAAATCCAGGCTGAAGACTTTTCTTTTTGTCGCTGCTTTTAATTGAACTATTCATATCTTAGACTGCACTGTAACTTTTATCCATGTATTTTTTGTTTTAATGTTTATTTTATTAGCTTTTCTTTTTAATGACTGATTTTAAATGCCATTTTCTTAATGTCTTTCATTTTTTGTAAAGCAATTTGAATTGCCTTGTGTTGAAAAGTGCTATATAAATCAACTTGCTTTGCCTAATAAAGATTTCATGAGACACATACATTTGATTTGTTGATGGGAATTAATGTGAATAAATTAACTCTAGGTTAACGGTAC
This sequence comes from Notothenia rossii, assembly GCF_949606895.1. NCBI lineage: Eukaryota > Metazoa > Chordata > Actinopteri > Perciformes > Nototheniidae > Notothenia > Notothenia rossii. Next base: position 13,513,515 of record NC_136911.1, on the reverse strand, counting down.
TCTTGCTATCACTACTCACCGACACTATAAACCTTGTCCCTCATGCTAGCCCTGACAACACCGGTAAGCACACCTTCATCTAGGCTGCACTGTTACGTGTCCTGACTTGTAGTGGTTCTCTCCTTTCTACACTCTTCTTGTCATCTTTGTAAAACGATATCAGACTGGTAATTGACACAGCCATGGCTTCTAGTTAAATTCAGTGTGGCTAAAATGAAAAGCTTTGTTAAAATATGCAAGCACGCGAAAGTCAAATTCAGCTTTATTGTCAAAAATTCTACATGTGTTATACATCCAGAAATATCGAAATATCGTTTCCCACAGTGTGACATGTATTCATAAAACAAAACAAAAAGGGCCTAGATAAACGTGGTAAACATTAAACAAAACAAAAAGGGCCTAGATAACCGGGGTATACAGTTTAAAATGTTAATATATTTAATTTAAAGTGTTCAAAGTGCAGTTTCAGTGCAAGTCAGTTGAAAGGATCTTAAGTTGGCGTGACGTTGAAGTCGTGCGACCCTGCTGCTGTACTGGCTTGTAGTTCGTTTATAGCATAACGTTAGCATTTAGCTTTTGGCGACTAGATTTATGATTCAGAAATTATAAAAGTAGGGTTGACATGTGGAGATTATCCGGCTGAACAAAACGTGATCCCTCTCTTAAATGTGTGTCAACCACAGACCTTATTTCGAGCTATTTTCCAAAATCCTATGGAGAATTTGCATTCGTTTTTCAAGAAGGAACCGGAAGAAGTTTATTTCCGGGTTTTACGACGCGTCACTGCGGTTCTCTATGCAGGGAGTGGAAGCAGAGCGCTGAACACACACGGCTCTTATTACAACTGCGCTTTCTCACCGGAGTACTTTCCCCCGTCATTCTTAAAGTACCGATACTAACAAAACGGAGGAATCGTAACGTTTTTAACGGCAGGGTATCGTGGTACCTTTCAAGTATCGGTACACCGTGCAACACTACTAGGGAGTGAATGTCAGTTTGCAACATCAGCTCAAAAGGCAACTTTCAGCTATTTCATATTTTATAGGCTTAAGCCTGGTCTGAGGGCCAGATCAGAAACAAAACACACTGTCTTTAATGTACACCCAATGGTCTTTAAAGCCCACCTATTATGCTTTATTTGAACAATATATTATAGGGCCATATCAATACAAAAAATGTCTCTGAAGAATTTTGCTCAAAATACCAAACAGATCATCCATCTTAGCCATGCCTCATACCCCTTTTTTCCAGCCCTCTTACAAAAGTGCTGATTCTGGGTCTGGCCCATAGACTGGTCTGGCCCTATAAATGCTGCTGGCCACGCCGCTTTGGAGCATCTGCATGGAAGCGGTGAGCTCTGTGAAGAGAAAGATGTCTACCAGCAGAAACTCAGCTACAGGCTGACGTTATTAAACACCTGATTATGTTCCAAACTACATTAAGCATTATTTCTGAAACAGTATGGAGCTCAAACGTTTTCTCTCTTGTGGGTTTACCACAAGGTGAGTACCTTTTTATATCCGGCTTCTTTACACATATTCTCCCCAGTACAGCGTTAGCTCTAATTGTTAGCGATGCTTGCTAATATAAACAAAGACCAAATGACTTCCAAAACACTTTGCGCATTGTTTCTGAAACAGAACATAGCTTGACATGTTTTTATTCAGTGTTTACCACTGGCACACATATGTATAATATATATAATAACTTTACTCTCAGTCCCTCCCGTAGAAATCCTGCTGAATACACAGACACACAGCTGCGGGAGAGGATTCAGCTAGCCGACTGTATATGGGGACGATATGTTGGGCCGTAGGCAGGGGCGGACTGGGGGGAAAAAGTGGCCCGGGGATTAATTGACAGACAGGCCCACTTAATGCGCGGCATGTATTGACCGGCCGGCGACGAAAGTATGTTACTTAACAAAAAACCCTATGCATTTAATGTTATTTTGGACAATTATTCATATAGTAATCACATTACCTGAGCCCTTGAGTTGCCTAGAGCAAAATAGTTACAGCATATATTTAGTGATTTTAATGTTAACAGATCATTGATGCAATAACATTTGGACGCAATTTGCCTGATTTGACATATGGAATAAAACATTGGCGTAGGAAGCATCCTCAATGTGGGTGAGACAATTTAACAGGGGGTGTGGGCAGGTGGTGGAACTCACCACCTCCAGGGGGGTCCAGGGGCAAGCTCCCCACGGAAGATTTTTTTTTAAATGTTGAAGTTAAATGCCTCAATCTGGTGCACTTTGAGAGCAAAATTAGGGACTAAATCTAATGTCAGTATGGGCTTGGAATGTGAGCCGTAGGGTCGCCGGTTCAAGTCCCCGACCAGACCTACATTTGGAGTGTGGACTGCTACTTGGAGAGGTCCCAGTTGACCTCCTGCCCTGCCTTGGTGCCTTTGAGCAAGGCACCGGACATCGCCCTTCCCCCCTCACTCCCATTGCTCCCCGGGCGCTGTACAATAGCTGCCCACTGCTCCTAGTACTGGACTCCTGGTACTAGGATGGGTTAAAAGCACAGAACACATTTCACTGTGTGTGCTGTGTGCTCTGCATGTGTGACCATTAAAGAGGGTTTCATCCCTCCCAATTCTTCTTCTTCTTCTTCAACACCCATATAAAACAGAACTGTAAACAGATTTACTTTTTCTTTCAACATTTATTTGAACAGCAAGTGGAGGCAAAAGTGACTGCACCCAAAACAATAAACCTGCTAGCTAACTAGCCTAAACTCAGTAACAGAATGTGGGCAACACGTTCTTCTCCACAGCCGCTCGACCTCTGAATCAGACGTCACTTCCCCCTTTTCTATCCTACGGGTACAGCCGTACAGCCCCCCCCCCCCCCCCCCCCCCCTCTCTCAGTCACTCACTCCTGATCGTTCACTGCGCAGTGACAGCTGCTACGGGCCTGTTGTGTGAAATTGAAACTGATAGATAGATAAAAGGTATACCTATCAAAACGGCCCAGCCTAGCCCAGCCCAGCGGGCCACACCCCACTGGGCTGGGCTGGGCTGGGCCGGAACACTTACAAATGTGGGCCGGTAGGATTTAGGTAAGCAAAAAAAAAAAAAGGGAGTGGCCGGAACACGGCCATTAGGAATACTCCCGGTATTCCTAATGGCCAGTCCGCCCCTGGCCGTGGGCGGAACGTTGCCAGGAGTTCAATTTAAAGCCAGCCCACATTTTAGTAATGACGTCAAGACCGCAGCAAATCTGGATCAGCTCCTTTGTACCCCCATCTTTAGAGATATGGGTAAGGAGGAAAAGAGTTGTAAAAGGTTGTATTTTCTGACACTTTGTAATTCTACTTACACACCGGGGAAACAAACCAAAAACATCAAAAAGTGCATTTTGCATAATAGGTGACCTTTTAAGGGGGGATAGCAAACGTAAATGAACCCCAAAATCTTTTTAATATTCAATTCACTCTATACTATCAATTAAACCAATCGAAAACACATAAACGTCCTGTATTACAGATCTGTTTCTGTCCAATAGAGGGCAGAATAAAACATCAGTTTAATACCCTACAAACAAGAAATGTAAGTAACCACCCAGATTAAATTACCCTTGCTGTAGATAAATAAAATGTATGCTTTTAACTTATAAAATAAAATATATTTCTTAACAAAGCATGTGGCACTCACTTTCTCCTGCGATTAAGTATGTGAAATTGAGCAATGTAATGAGCTTTTTATCTGCATCTGTCTGCATCTATCTTCTCTGTTTCTGGCCTGTAACTGTAATCCAATCTTTGGGTCTCTGAGAGGCCATGAAGATGACTTGACTTTATTGCTCATCTCATGCCCCTCCCTATGAACTCTGTCTTCCATCACGCCCCACATACAGCATCCTTCCTGGTCTCATGAGCCAAATGTCATTTAGAAATGATGAATGCTGCTGACCACTGAGATGATGCAGAAAGTGGATAGACAGAAATAGCAATGAGGAAAATAGCGATGTATAATTAGATCAATAAGAGGGAATGGACGGGTTGGAAACAGTGGAATTGAGGACATTAGTTTCTTGAGTGTTTTGAAAATCCTGAAAAAACCTGATCCAGCTGGGCTTAAACTAAGCATGGGGAAGTGTCCTGGGAGTAGATTTTAAGGAGAACTAGGAAGTAGTACCGAAGGGCATAGCAGTTCTGGCAGTAAAATGACCAGAAGATGGGCTGTGGATGAGCAGATGACTTTCAGGACAACGACCAGTTGGGCAAAACAACTCTGGCAACAGGATGACTCTTGTAGGGCTGCTCTGGAGCCGGATGACATATACAGGATCCCTTTAGAGTACAAACATGGTGAGGGCAACCTTCTGGAAGATGGATAAGAACCTGAGAACTCGAGGTAGGTTAAAACAGGGAATTTAGGATTACTGCATCTCACCAAGAGGGAATAGGCACTGATGCAATTAAGGAGCAACACCTGTTGGCCTGTTGGCCTGTTGGATGACTTGGAACCATTAAGGATCAGTCTTTTCAATTTTTCTGTTGCTCATTGCTACATTATATACGAGATTTAGGTTTCGTCTGTCTTTCCAATTGCGTGGAGACTGGAGAGTCATTTTGGTCTTAACCCATTGACAACAGCCCTTGGTAATAAAAAAAAGGACCATTAAGAATCAAGACTAATTAACATTTGTGATTTCGTCTGCGATGGTCCTCATGGATGTTCTGGGTTGGAGTGTGATGTGGCATGTTTCCTGAAAGTGAAATGACTCAGCATCTGTAGCACTCTCTGTACATTGACTTCATTAATTTAGAAGGACTGCCAATCATTTCTTGGCTAAATCTTTTTTATGGAAGTTTAAGTGTCAGAAAGGTTTTGATTCAAATATTTAACACAGATTATTGATAGGAGAGTACTAGTAGAATACATGTTTCCACAAGTTTTTCAAAAAGATGTCTCAGCTTTTATCAAAGAAGAAGGGTGTAACTGCTCCTTTCCGATCCAGAGACCATATCTCTTCACCATAACTGTAGATGGATGGGTAAATAAATAATACAGAAGGAGGGGAAATAGAAATGAAAGGACAGACTCTTTATTAATGAATGGCCTCCACCAAAAACAGATGGATAGGGGGATGGGACAAATGTAAGACAAGTATGGTGGGTGGGTTCGGAAGAGTAGGAGCTTTGAGAGGAGCCTTATCCATGACCCCAACTCTGGGCCAATATAGATGTCCATAATAATGGATGGGTGATGTGATGAAGATGGACAAACATGAGAGCAAATTAAATGCAATGAAGTGCATGTTGAATATGGACACATGCAAAAATAAGAGGCTGTTGTAAGTCAATTCACAAGAAGTGAAGTCACAAGAAGTACTCTCCCCTTTACTGCCTAAACTATTTCCACAATCTGTCAATCGTGTGTGTGTGTGTGTGTGTGTGTGTGTGTGTGTGTGTGTGTGTGTGTGTGTGTGTGTGTGTGTGTGTGTGTGTGTGTGTGTGTGTGTGTGTGTGTGTGTGGGTGCGATTGTTGGATACAAACACCTCTAAAGGTGCAAAAAAAGCCTGGTAAAAATGGGCAAGCTCAGACACACACACACACTCAATTTGGACTTCTATAAATCATTTAGCGACAGTAATTAGTACTTTTGTTATCAAAAACTGCCCAGAGCCCCCTATATCTCTGCGGTCTTTAATTTCCTTTTCTGCTCTTCCTTCCTCCCCAGGGAGAAACTTACTCATTCATTCCTTCACCGCTCGTCTCTCCCTGGACTGGTAATGGGGATTAAAGGCTAATTGAGGCTTAATTGAATAACGGATTAGAACATGCAGAGAGATGCTTTTTTCTTGTTGATTTTTATTTCAATCTAACTTCTTCTAGGAAACATTAGCTGTGGGTACATTGTTTTTCCTCAGCGGTGACTATGCCACAGTTGCATGTACATGTTCAGACCTTAGGCAATTGTCTGTCAAGTGCTCAATTTAAAAAAACAATTGCTTTAATGAATATGTGTGGTCTTTGGAGTGATGTGTGAATTGACCTGCTTTCAAACATAAAGTAACACATGCTGTCAATTATATTCATTGTAATATTTTGCCTATTTATTTATTTATTACTATTATTTTCTTATTATTAATATTATTATTATTATTAATAATAATAATAAGTTGTGCGTATGAGATAATTTTACCGGATTTCCAGAAGATCTGAGTAGACGTCTTTCTGTTGACAGGATAATTAAATGTTAATTATCAAATATATAAATGATATAGGCTATAAATATATATACATATATATTTAATTTCAGCATTTAAAAACCCAATTCTAACTATAACAAAGCTATAATACATTTTTTCACAAGTCATAAATCCTAAAACAAAACAGATGGAAAGAGACATACATCTTCCTAAAACCTAAAAAGTGTTACATTTAACTACCCACACAAATCTTTCTATCTAAAAGACACTTTCTTTTTTTTTATAAATTCGAGCACACTGTCATGCTCAGGGAATTAAAAGGTATTTTTCAGATTTTAATCCAAACAGCCTTTAATGAAGGATATCTAGGGAGAGAGAAGCCATTAGTTGGTCCCATGCAGACGGGCCCAAATGCTGCTGTTTGGCTTTTTGATCTGGCCTGGATAGACAGAGAGACAGACAGACGGAGAGACAGACAGACACACATATACACAGAGACACAGAATGTGATCTCAGGCTGTTTGCACTCATTATTACTTCTACAGCTCTAGTTCGCAATGCTCTTTCTCTCTCTTTTCTCTTGTGCCTTTAATGTCACTGTATCAGACACCTCCATACAAAAAGCAGATTGGGAGTCAGCAGGGTTGTGTATACAGTGTGTGTGTGTGTGTGTGTGTGTGTGTGTGTGTGTGTGTGTGTGTGTGTGTGTGTGTGTGTGTGTGTGTGTGTGTGTGTGTGTGTGTGTGTGTGTGTTAGAGAAACAGATATAGAGTGTGTAAGTGTCATGTACTGTGTTTGTGCACTACTGTGCATGCAATTGTTTTGGGGGGATGGGTGGCATCACCATTGCCATGGGAACCAGGGCTTGTAAAAAATAAAAGTAATTCGTGTGGTTTCTATGACAACATGCTACACAATAGCAGACCTAATGTTTATCTGCAGCAAGGCTAGTAATATCATTTAAAATTGTGTGAGGAAAATCATAGCATTAGCAAAAATAACGCAGAATAAAATGTGCCTTTCTTTGTCATACAGGTAAAGGGAAATACATCACAATGGCTCATCACAATGTTGATACTATCTTTCTAAATGCCAGGCTTCTAATACAAACATCTAATCCTTCAATATTTCTGATATTACCTTTTTTTTAAAAGTATCTTTAAAACCTCAGCAACTTTAACACATTATGATACAAAGAATATTTGTGAATATTAAAAGGGATATTAAGATATATTAAGGACCCTATTTCATTACTTTTAAAGCAGGCAGCATTTATGTGGCTTATAAATATTTCTTGCTGCATATGATACATTTCTAGAAATGTCAAACACTGTCACAAACACTGCCCCTTAGCCTACTCAGCAACCTATGGACGGGGTGTTTATCTGCAATGTAGCGGAACGGAGAGAGGAGGGGCACAAAACGGGGCTCAGAGCGGGTCGTGAGGACGGTGCAAAGGAAACAAAAAGGCAGAGAGAGAGGGAAACAGTCCCCGGTTTGAAAGCAGGTAATTAGTGACGTGCCTTCCCAACGAGGAGAGCAGTAGCTGCTAGGAGAGCAGCCGGATGAACAGGGGCTCCGTCTAACCACTGGGGCGATGAGGAGAGGAGAAGACGGACGACAGAAAGCCTTCTGCCGCAGAGAAAAACCCAGATTAGGCTAATTTGACAAACCGCTCCACCGGCATCCCCGGTGCGTGCACACCGCGTCACCTATCCTGCGACTAATACCGACCCACCCATCAGGTTGTGTTGCTGGTGTAGGGTGGAGCTGGACACACGGAGAGCCGGCGGGATAACGTCTTTCTCTGAATGCGTTTTAGATGATCTCCGTCATCACCGTGTTGGTTCAACCGTTCCCCTCTTTAGGTATGTACTGTCTGACTTTAGTTCAACTACTGTGTGTCTTCTCTGCAACCTGTCCGAGTGGACAAACAGAACTACTCGAATGTTAAGTCTGTTTTAGGAGGGAGCTTAACAGGTGTAATTATGAGACCACTTTGCCTCGGCGATGTTTTTTCTGTTGCGCACAGAGCCATGCAGCTTACAGAAGGCATTGAACGCAGCAGGGCAGCAGTAGCTATTACATGTAAATTAGGCTATCAGTATGCTTTCTAACCGCAGAGCAGAGAAATGCTGGCTCATTTTGTAGCTTTCTGTTCTTTGCGCTACTCTAGCGGATGAGCGAACCTTGGGGGAAAGCGTTACCCCTTTGATCGGAGGAGGGTTGGATTCTCCCGAGCTGGTGACCTCCTGCTCTGGGGGACAAATCCTGCCACCACCTGGCGTCACCGCTCCTCCAGCAGACTGAGAACGACGGAGCCCACCGATGCCTCCGGCAGCCCCTGATGCTCGGCAGTGCTCCGGGGCTTTCCGGTCGGTGGGAGAGGCTGGAGCCGCGGCCGCGCGCTAGGATGCTGCGCCAGGTGTTGCACGCGGGCCTGAGGACCTCCTTCCACGCGCTCGGCCGGTTCGTTGCGAGCCACCCGGTGTTTTTCGCCTCAGCGCCCGTGTTGCTCTCCATCCTGCTGGGTGCCAGCTTCAGCCGTTACCGGGTGGAAGAGGATGTGGAGAGTCTGCTCGCCCCCAAGCACAGTCTGGCTAAGATAGAAGGCAACCTGGTGGACAGCCTCTTCCCCGTGAACCGCTCCAAGCACGCGCTCTACTCAGACCTGCAAACACCCGTACGCTACGGGCGCGTGATCGTCACCACCCGAAAGGGGAGCGTGCTGGACCCGGTTCATCTGGATACAATATTAAAGGTAAGGCACTAACAAAAAACTAACAGGTTTAAAATGCTGAATGAAAGGATAATTAAAGTAACATCATTAACAAAACACAGTGAACGTTAAATAATACACACATAATGAAACATTAGCCATCAACAACAAGTGCTTAACATAATGGATTGACAATTTGAACATCAAATGCTCCCTTTTAATATTTGAGAGGCATTACATTAAGATTATGCTTTTTTCAAAGGCGACTTGCAAATTTAGAACAGCAAGAAACATTCAAATACATTCACTTCATATAAGCCATACCGTGTTAGTGTTAGTGCATCAGGTCTAATGAGCTTAAACTTGAAAGTATTACAATTGTGTGTGTGTGTGCCTTTAATTGAATGGCAATGGTGCCGATGAACCTGTTGGTTTTCAGTGTGACAGGAGAGGTGCAGACATTCTGCTGTCCTGATATCAATCAGAAGTTTGTTTCACTGTTTTGGAGGCAGGATAGGTAACAGGTGTGTTTTTGTAGAGGTGTACCTGCCTAACGAGCCTATTGGCCGATGCAGAGCAAAGTGCAGGTGCTGGAGTGTATGGTTTAACCAAATAACAGATGAAGGATCCATTTACAGCAAAAACTATTTTATATCATAAACACAGGCCCACTCATAATCAGTAATTTGAGGACTCAAAGGTTAGGAAGATTCTGCTAATGCCAACTCAAGACACAACTGCACAGGTAGACTACAAAATGTCTCTTCTGTTCCATTTAAATCGCAATATGCATAAAATCTGATTGCAATGCGTCTACAGATTTCAACTTTAAATAAATAATCAATGCTTAGATCTATTTAGAAATACTGTAGCTTAGTATCTGCAGTACAGAACACAAATGCAAGCTGTCTTCCTCCTCATTCTCACTGATTGATAGTCATTACACAGAACAACAGTCCCATTCAAATAACCCCCGCAAACCTTTACAATTACGAAGCAGGGCATATTAATTTAAAGTGGAGTTACATGGACCTTGGAGGACTCTATCTCTTCATTGCTATTGCTTAATGGATCTTTGAGTATTAGTTTGACACCCCTTGAGTAATTAAACAAATTATTTCATGATGTTATGCAGTTGTATTTATAGCTTTCAGACTAATAGCCCAGAGACATTCAGATCTATTGTGTAGGGTGTTTGTACATAACATCTGTCCATTAATGTTTGTGTTTGTTATTATTATTGGGAGCCATTTTACATAAAGCTAGGATATAACGTTGGTGCATAGAGGATTTCCACAGAGCCAGGCTGTTTCTTCGGTGAGAGAGGAACAGGTTGATGCATAAAAGAAGGTGAATAAAATAGCCGACTTGTGCTTCAGATTGAGTTCCTCCGTTTTCCAAAATGCCATTAAACAACCTGTGACAGTGGGAACAGCTCAGAACTTGTTCCATGAAACAACAATAGCAGTGATAGCCAGTACTAGACAGGTTCTTCACTTGAGCAGCAAGAGTACAAGATGTACAAGTACACTGCCCTGAATTCTGGTCTAGCTTCAGTGAGAGAATTGGAAACTCTTTGTCTTCTATGATTTTATTCTATTGAATTATTGGATGAAAAGCCTTAGTATAGATTAGACATATTCACCTTGACATCACCCCTTGGTTTGTAGAATACTGTTTGGAACCTTGGTTTTGAATTTATAACCATTAGGATCTTGGAACCTTTTTTTTTAAATAAATGATTTCCACACAAATAGGACAAAAATAAGTGTTTAGTTTGACATCTCTACATGAACACCATTGTCCTTTCTAATTATGCAGTAAAGACTTATCATATACCTCTCAGTTCTTTATTTTCTAAACAACAGCAAAATCAGAATGAAATCTTAAGCATATAAATGGTCCAACAAAATAACCACAAACCTCATCAACCTCAAGTGCACATCTAAACAGTTGCCATATACAAACATTTGTTAACGTTTTACCTCCATAATATATATATTATTTGCCCCGTTTGTTTGTTTGTTTGTTCACCCTGTAAAGCGGCCTTGGGTCCCTTAAAATGTGCTATACAAATGTAATCTATTATTATTATTATTATTATTATATATATTATCTAATATTTCTCACTCACTTTGTGTTTCTTCTATTCCTGCTGTAACTTGTGTCACTCATCAATGACTATCAGACCAGAATCTGGTCTTATTAACAGGAATGGACACAAGACACTTTAGGAAATAGTTTTGTATATTAATAAATATAGCGTTATTTCAATAATGATCAGCTAATAAACACAAATACTTATATATATATTTAGTTATACATTCAAGTATGTATGTGTATTGACCTGAAAACTGTACATGCTCAAAAGATGACTGATTGGGCTTTTAAAGTTAATTTAGTGATATAAGGCACTTGGATCGGGAAATTTAAGGTCCTTCCAGGAAATTGCTAACAATAAAACTGAAAGATTGGCATAATTTGGCAGTAAAATGCGACAAAAATTAAATGAAGAATTGGGTCAATTTTACAGCAGTACAGCTTATTGAATGGAATTTTAAAATATAGCATCTATCAAGAGACACACACACACACACACACACACACACACACACACACACACACACACACACACACACACACACACACACACACACACACACACACACACACACACACACACACACACACACACACACACACACACACACACACACACACACACACACACACACACACACACACACACACAGAGACACACACACACACACACAGACACACACACACACACACACACACACACACACACACACACACACACACACACACACACACACACAAACCCTCCCTTATTGAAGTAAACGCAGTTCTCTGAGGTAGGAAACAGCTCTGCCCATGTTCTCTGTGGCAGAGACTGGCATCAGGCCTGTTGCTTAGTAACCGGTTCTGTGGATGCTGGCACTGTTGTCCTTTTGCCTTAGAAATGGTGGAAGATTCTAAGACCATTATTGTTACTCTGTCAAGTGAGACACACACACACACTCCCCCACACATGTCTTTCTCTTTTTCATCCGAATAAACAGCAGCAGTGGACGTACACAAAGTAAATGAGCCAGACACTGAGTGTTGCTTTGCTGTACACTGAAAAACTTTGATGGAACTTTTTTTGCTCTTGCCACAGTACTATCCAAGCTAAATTGGGCCACTGGGAGCTAACTCATGTATGCATGTGTGTGTTTTTTCTAAAGCTCCACAAACGAATCTACCAGATGCCGGTGACGGTCCCAGCCACAGGTGTCAACAGCTTCAACTACTCCTTCTCCTACCTCTGTCTCCCAGACGACAAGAACGTGTGCATCATTGATGACATCATCCGTGCCATGGAAGAGATCCAATCAGCTCGCATCTCTAACAGCACCATCCCAATACTGCGGTACCCGATCACGCAGCTTGCAGACGGAAGGCAGGCATACATTGGCCACCAGCTGGGTGGAGTGCAGGGCTGGGGTCCCAATGGGGGGGTGCGTGGTCAGGGGACTGGAACCAAGGGAGAAGGTGTACGTTCTGCAAGGGCGTTGCAGCTCACCTATTACCTCCAAGCCCGTGGCGGCCTTATGGACCGGGTGGCTAGCCAATGGGAAAATGCCTTCTGTGCCGAGTTACAGCATTTTGCAGCGTTGCACCCTAAACTGGGGCTGCACCCTTCTACTTCCTCTTCTCTGAGGACAGACTTCCAGTTCTCCTCGGTGCTGGCACACCGCCCCCTGTTGGCCAGCTTGGGGGCGTGTGGTGTGCTTGCCATGCTCTGCTGCACTATGAGGGACTGTGTGAGGTCCAAACCCTGGTTGGGACTGCTTGCTTTGCTGTCAATCACTCTATCAGGCCTCACTGCTGCTGGGATACTCAACCTGACCGGGACGACCTACAACTCTACGTACCTAGGCATCCCTTTCGTCATGCTTGGTAGGTTTAAAACTAACACTTTTATTACGGTCAAATAACACATGTAGGTGACTTTTCAAGTTATTATTATTCTGTTTGTCCATGTTTCCATCCTCCATTTGTCTGTGAATAATCTTTCTGTTCAGATTGTTTCCGATATACACAAAAAAAACTTTAAAACAATGGAGGGAAGATTCGAGCCATGATGAACACTGCCTCTGCTTTAATATATCAGACTTTTGTCTGCTTCTCCAGTTCCTCTTATGGGATCTGCAGTTGCCAGCCTCGGGCTGAATGCCATTTTGAAGGAGACAGATTGTCAAAATGACTGACAAGTGGCAGGGCATGAACTAGACTTGGCAGTAACAATGCATTTTCACACTGGTGTTACAAACATTATCAAAAGGGTCTGAAAAAATTATGTTAGGGTTCTGGAAGTCTGTAACAAGTACAGTGCTGGAACCAGTCAAACATTTTCATAAATAATTCCCATAGTAGATTATTTAAATAAAAGGGCATTTTTAATAGGTCGGTATGCTTAGAGTGTCTGAAAACCCCTTAACCAGCAATCTGCAGCAATATGCCAATTTCGAGTTTTGGATGTCACATCTTATGAACCATAAACTGTATAGCAGTATTGGAGACTTGATGTGAGGAAGTAAATACATGAGACATGTCGCAGAATGCTTGACCGAGGTAGGGATGCCCAAATCAAACTTTTTATATGCCGCTACAAATTCAGATAAGCGTCAGATTCTCTGCCAATAACAAATAAGTATCCTCTTTATTTTTATTGGTTTTATGTAAGTTACTGTAAAATTAGGCCAGTGATCTCTGTGGCACTAAAACAGCAGCAAAGTGTGACTCAATACATATAAATTATAGCAGAAACACTGAATTTTATAAATCAATTAAATAAACAGTATTTAATTTGGATCTATCAACTCATCACTATTACATTACATGTTAGACACTTTTATCCAAAGCGACTTACATACTCAATAATGTGGGCAATCCCCACAGGAGCAATTTGGGGTGAAGTGTCTTGCCCAGGAACACAACGACATGCTGACTGCAGTGGGGTTTGAACCTGTGACCCCCTGATCCGAACACCAACGCACAACCCACTGCACCACACGCCTCCCTATTAGTATGGCCAATACAGTGAATACAGCAAGCAGACTTTGTACTGAAAAGGAATCATTCATAAAAATATTGCGGACTAGACATTATGACAGTGAACATGTCACAGCGCTTCCAGTTATTGCAAATCCCGATTTTCATTTCATTATAGGACATAAAAGACTTCAATGAGAAGGTTGATTTTATACGTAAGTGTTACTAAAACCACCTGATGCACTTACACTTGTGAAAGCAACAATATTGTCGCAATATCGAAATTTGGCCAGAGTCCATATACCCCCCATTTCCATTGCCCTTGCTCAGACCCACGCCCATTTTATAATTCTGCCTTAATTTGATCTCAAAACCTTCTGTGTGATATTTAAGCTTCAATGTGTGTCTCAAGGACCACATTTTGACTTGGTGACAGAAACAGACTAACACCAACAACACCAGTTGTCCATCTGGTAACAAGTAAAGTTACAGATTTACTTTTTACGGTGATAAAATGAATGAAAGGGATATAATGCAAATGCAGCAAATATATATATTAAATGTTTTCATTTAATTTGAGTGGTTTTTTGCCCTATTAGATATTGTAGTCCAAGATAAAAAAGGAAATGTTGAAAGAGAAAGGAGATGACTTGCAATTAAGGGTAAGCTTCCAGGGCGCCCAAATTAAGAATTCAACAAACTAGGAGCAGGACCCCCTGCTGAACACACTGCATTCCATCTGGTAAAGGAATACTTGGCACTTCATCTTGAGTGCATGCATTCTAAATATTGTAGGATGCTGTACGTGACCACTACCACACACATGTAGTCCATACCATAATTACTCTGTAATGTGGAGGAGGAAAGGCTGCTGTTAGGCTTAAAATAACCAAAGCGAGCACGGAAGAGACAGGGGAATAGACACAGAGAGGAGGCTCCATGAAATATCACTCCAACTGGGGCTTCAGATAAGGATTCTCTTAGCTGGAAATGAAGTTAAACTGTGGTTAGAAGGAAGTCAGGAGGATTATTCCGAATCATGTAGGCAGTAGACAGAAAAAGGTGGGAGGAAGTGTGAGGAGAGAAAGAAGGATGCGATTACACAGTAGAGAGAGAGGGGAGAAATACTGTGTACAACATTTTGCATTTTTCTCTTTCAGAGACCAAGTAATGCTTTCACACAGGAGCTAATTTGCTTACATAGCTGAAACAAAAACAAACTGATGTGTTGATTTATCTCATGTGTTTGTGTACAAAGGGGGGTGATTATGTAGATTATTAAATATATATAGTTATATAAATATAAATGATATAATACATTTACGCTACATTTATTTGACCATGGTTCATTTTCAAGTTTTCGTTTGGTAGTGATCTGCAAAATGTGTCAGACGTTTCAAGTCAATATAGTGATAGTACAATCGTCAAATATCAACATGGACAACAGATAATTTGTTATCAAGTAATTTTTGATGATATTCTTCTAATTTTTGAGTGTGTACTTTGTTTATCAAGTTCCTTTATTGGCTTTAAAAAAAGAAATAGAAGCAGGTTATTTATCAGATTTTTTTTAAATATTTTGCAGTGAGGTACTGAAAAAAACAAATACAAACTATACCCAGGCTTTTGTTATGTCTGGAAGACTGCATGTTTGAAATGCTTAATCCATTTTATGACTCAACAGTAATATCCAGGGTCTGAAAGGGTTCTGGCAAAAAGACACACCCTGATTGTATTTCCTCATGTATTAGTACCATCATGTGTGTCTGTTGTCCATTGGCCTGTCTCAAGCTCTGTTAAATGTCAGAATCCTTGGGCAAGTGCCGTCCCTAGACTCTCGTTTTGCACATCTGTTCTCTCTGCAACATTAACCTGCACACCTCTTCCACTGTCATTCACTGTTTAATTCCCTCCCCTTCTAACACACACACACACACATACAAAGCACACACACATTCACAGATCAGCATAGTTTCTCAGATGCACCCACGCCTGAAGTGTCGGTACGTTACGCCTCGGCTAAGGTGTTAAGTGTTTCGCCATGGTAAGGTCACTGAAGAGAGAAAGGGGGGGGGGGCTGTCAATGATGACGAATGGATGTCATGGCAACCACAGTAGAGAAAACCATAAAAAAAACATCTGCTGCATGTATATAAACATGTACGTGAATGCCAATGAGACTGGACATGCAAATGGAGTTGGTGCACATATTAAACATATGTAATCTTATATTAAATATAACTCTATTTAAAGCCATACATCTATTAATTAAAGACGTTCTGTTGTTTGTTGTGCTGCTAGATTATTACTAATAACTTTAACTACTCTCAGAATGTTAAAAACGTTGTTCAATTTGTTTTATCCCCTTTATTAGTAAGAAGTGATATTCACGTGTTCTGCAGCAGCAACTAGTATTGTGTAATCCAAAGAAAATTGAACTTCCATCCTTGTCTCTTACAACCGTCGATTCACATTTCTATTTCAAACTGAATTGATGTGTGAAATAATGCAGAGGGGACCATTTAAAAGCAGGCAGCTTTTTCCCTTCCTTGTGCAACCTGCAACATGCTTCCTTAAGGAATGAATTTAAGAAAAGTGGGGGGCAATCACAGCATTCTGGGGAAAGGAAAAATGTTGATTTGAGATTAGCTTTTTTAATGTTTGGAGACATATCCAAAAGTAAAATCATGGGCTGCAAAATCAAAATAATACCATCTTAAATCTGCAAATTTCAACTGTTTGGTTCCCCTCAGGTCATGGCCTCTTCGGCTCTTTCGAGATGCTGTCGTCATGGAGGCGTACTCGGGAGGACCAGCATGTGAAGGAGCGGGTGGCGAGTGTGTTTGAGGACGTCATGCTGCGTTTCTCCGGCTCCACCATGCTCCACCTGATGACCCTTGGTCTGGCTGCTTCGCCGCTGACCAACATGGAGGCCGTCCGGCTATTTTGCCGCACCGCCATGTTGGCTGTCACCATCAGCTACATTTACATGCTGTCCTTCTACAGTTCCTGTCTGGTATTCACTGGGTACTTAGAGACCGGGTACAGACATGGCTGCTTCTGCCGGCGAGTCCCCAAACCGGAGCGCCTGGACTCTAAGCCGGCCTGGTACAGGTGTCTTATGTACACTCGCTATCAGGATGAGGCCCAGACCACCAACCCACCAATCGGGGTCGGCAACAGTCACTCTCACACACCAAACTCTAACCTAACTCACACACACACACACCCACATACAGCAAACAACCCTGCCACGCATGGGCTCGGTCATGTGGCTAACTCCACACTCACACATCCACAAACACATTCCACAGCTCACATGGACCCTAATCCTCAGGACTCTCACCTTTTGCTGGGATGTGTGAGGCGTTGCTATGGAGACTGGATCACTAACACCTATGTCAAACCCTTTGTGGTTCTGCTGTATCTGGTGTACATCTCCTTTGGATTGATGGGCTTCCTGCAGGTGAGGCAACACTTTATTTTTTACAGTTGTATACTACTAAATTGCAAAGCACATCTTCCACTTCATTTAGACAGTGCAGTGTTTCTCATTGCACTGCTCAATATTATTTACTACCAACATTGGTACAGTGCCATTCAGAATATAAATTGTCTGTCGATACATTTAAACTGACCTGGACACCAATTCACTTAAGTACATTTATGTAACGTACACACTTACTCAACACTTGACTGATCATGATGTGTAGCTCCCAGAGTTAAAAAAGTATTGGTACATAATATATATCATAGTGTCACTACAATGAATGTATTGATATTTACCATAGCTTAATATATTTATCATTTTAAATGACACTGACTTAAATCATACAGCTAACTGTTTATTCTGATGGTCTTTAAAAGTGCAATGCATTTAAAAACATTTAACAAATTAAATAGTTTAATCTCTTAGAGTTTCAGTAGTTTAGTTTTGCATATTCTGACCTACTGACTACACTGACAGGCATTACACATGAGTAATAAAACAACTAGTAAATACATCATCACAAGAAGAGAGAGATATAATTAAAGCACAATATATATATATAAATGTATACAAATATATAATTATAATACTTTACATAATTAATTAATTAAGATTGTATGCACTAAGTTTTGGAGTTTTTATATGCTGTTTATTTCGAACATGCGGCTTGGAACTACTTATTGCACTTGAAAGATGTTATTTTCAGACACACTTGTATACAAAAACCATGACGCACTGTTCAATCTGTAAATAATATTTTTTTTGTTATCGACAGGTGACCCAGGGTTCAGACCCCAGTGCACTGGTTGCCATGGATACAGCAACAGTATTGTACACCCGTGCCCAGCAGCGTTACTTCAGCTCATACTCCCCTGTCATTGGATTTTACATCTATGAAAGCGCCCCCTACTGGAATGCCTCAGTTCAACGGGACCTGCTGGAATATGCCAAAGGCTTCCAGCGAATCAGCTGGCTAGAAGCATACCTAAACTACCTGACAGATAACAACCAGTCCACCAGCCAGCCACGGGAAAACTTCACCCACACGCTCCGTCACTCTTTTCTCCGCGAGCCTCAGTTTGCCCACTTTGCTGATGACATCATATTTGCGGAGCGTGGTCAAGGTGAGGAGCCAGATGTGGCGGCGTCCCGAATCTTCCTGGTGGCCAAGACAACGGAGAACAAGCGGGAGGAGATGTCAGTGCTGCTGGACACGCTGCGGCGCTTGTCGCTGACCTCGCGCGTCCGCTTCTTAATCTTTAACCCCTCTTTCGTCTACCTGGACCGCTACGCTGCAGCGGTCAGCTCCCCCCTCAGACACTCACTGCTGGCGGTGCTCTTCCTGTTGGGTCTCTCCTCTCTGGCTGTAGTGGAGCCTCTGGTCTCTGTGTGGCTGGGCCTCACCCTGCTCTCGGTTCAGTTCGGGGTGCTGGGCTTCATGACCTTATGGGGTGTGGAGCTGGACTGCATGTCTGTGTTGTGTCTGATCTCAGCCTTGGGACATTCTGCGGACTGCAGCGGTCCCCTCCTCTGCGGTTTCGCCTCAGGTCGAGGGGACAGCAGGACTCGCTGGGTGAGGGTGGCCCTGGAGAGACACGGGGTGCCCTCTCTACAGACGCTTATCTGCTACAGCGCCGCCCTGGTGCCTGTTGGGGCAGTACGCTCCAACCTCACACACACACTCTTCCGCTGCCTCACCCTAACGGCCGGCTGCTCAGCCCTTCACACGCTCGCATTCCTGCCGACCCTCCTCACTTTCTTGCCTCCCTCCAAGACCCCGGGAAACCGACCTGAAGAAGACGGCCAGAGACAGGAGGTGGAGTGCGTGGAAATGAACGACAGCACTCGTGTGGTTGACCAGATCACCACTGTATGAGCATGATGAGGGGCTCTCGGTTGCCCTGGTGACTGCCGGCTGGGAATTGGTTCAATGTAATCTGAGCAGCCGCTATTCGTGCTGAAGAGAAGAATGCCAATACGTGTAAAACGAGGAGGAAAAAGAGAGTGTCACTAAGAAAAAAAATAGAGGTGGAGGGTCTAGAGGGAACATTAAAGGAGAGTCTAGTGGCGAGTGAAGAAAAGAGAAATATGAGGGTCAAATGCAGTGTATCCATGGTTACCTGCTTGTTTCTAGTGCTGCGTGGCATGTTAATGAGCTCTTTTCCAAACAGCCTATCAGATGTTGAGGATCAGCTGAGGTCAGGTCTGGCTGTGACGTTATCCCAGAGGAGCAGCCACAATTTTCACGTGTCCAAAAGTTGCTTTAGATCTGATCACACTGTTTGGCTACTGCTATCTGTGTTCATCATATCAGTTACATACAGCTACAATGATATGAGGCAATCATCTGTATGACTCGAGTATTTCTACTTTAATGCTGGACAAATAAAGTCAAATCAAGAAAACAAGTGGTTTTGACTTTGATGCATGAGAAAGTTTTAATATAGTTTATATGGCTTTAAAACCTTGGTCCACAAACCAATAGACAGTTTTATACATATAGTGATGCTTTGACTTTTCAGAATGTTCTATCTTTAAGGTAAAAGTGCTTAGGCAAGGTTACATCAGATACAAAACTTAAGGGTACAACCACTTTGAAACACAGCATGACATTGGTGGCTATGGATCAAGTTTTTTTTGTGCAATGGGCAAACTAAATATTGAATTTCTTTTCATTCATTTGAAAATGTCAAACAGTTCATCATAAGCCACAATTATTGCTGTAACAAGTCAACTCGTTTATAAGTCTGTCAAGGCTTGAAAGCGAAGCAGTTAGGACCCACAGTTACTTTGAAGGAAAAGTCCTTTATTGTCTGTTTGTGAATTAACAGAGCTGGGCAAAACAAGGCCAAAAAAACTCTCTCAACATAAACATCCAACATAAAGAATCTGACAACAACTGAAAGAAAACCAAAACTTAAATACAGGCAAGACACAGATGGGGAGGGAAGAGAAACACAGGGGCACCACGTGAACACTGAGGTTATCAAACAGGACGGAAACACAGAGACAGAAAGTAACAACAGACGTAACACGGGTTAACACTTTTCAAAATAAAACATGAAAACAAAGACAGATCTTGACATCAAAAAATAAAACAAAGAAAACTCATACAGATCGTTTAAAAGTCTGATCAAAAATGGTTTTCTCTCCTGTGTTTAATGAAATGCCTTGATGATTTAAGTTCCTGTTTTTAACATGGGGGAAAAACAACTTTTTTTACCAGGTGAAAGTGTTTTAACAATGTTTTTGCTGCAATTGTTGTTCCGGCCACAAGAGTGCAACAATACCCTATTAAGAAAGACAACTGTCTGGATGTGGGTATGTCCTTCACACTTTGTCAGTGTTTCGCAGGAAGCCGATGACGTGCAGTGTCGAATATGCAACGTGGACACTGGACACTTTTAAATTGAATAATGAAGCGGCCAACAAACTATGCAACAACGTGGTGCTTCAGGGCTCTGCTGTCCTTGAGTTCTTGAGAAGATTCAAGAGCACTTTAAGTGACTTACAGTAAGGAAAGGAAAGAATACTTTTATTATAACATTTGTAAATCCAGCATCTGTTAGTGAAAGTACATTGCAGTCAATAAGCCATAACATGCCTGAGGACAAAATGCTTGACTTTTTAGAACCCTTGAACCAGCATCTACGTCTAGTGTACAAATGGCAGAATGCTTAACACTTCATGTCATTGGTTCTTCCAAAGGTACACCCCTGCCAGATGTAAAGTTGATAGGATTAACGGTTTGAATATGCTTAGGACATACAAACATACAAATATTACTTGTATTATCGTTAGATTGGTAAGTGGTGCTTTCCTGTGGCCAAATGAGTATGACAACAATAAACACAGCAATATGGGTGTTTGTTCCAGACGCTAATGTTTAGTATACTGTGATTACCAGATTAGCATATTCTCCCTCTTCTCTTGGGCCACATGTTTAGTACTAGTGTGGGTCTGCCATTTCCCCCCTAGCCTGAGCAGGTTCATTCATACCAGCCCTTATAGAGACAGACAAGTAACATGTTTAACCCTAAGTGAATGAAATCTCTTTTTTTCAGGTAAAACAGTTCAACACATACTGCTTTTGCTATATCCTGTAGGGCCATATCATCATGATTTTAGTCAATATTAAGACGTAAAATATAGTTTTCCCGTTATTTGCTCACTTTGGTGTGATGAAAACACCATATTACACAATAAATAACTAAAACCGCATGCTTTTGAACCAATACTGTTGCAAAAAATGTAGTTACATATAGAAGCTTGATTCATTCACTTAGAACATTTTGAGATGAATAATATGGTCTGAGAGCAGTTTCTTTCATCAGGAAGTGATGTTGGCAAATAGACTACTGTTTTTCCTTCTGTGCTATCTCTATAATATAGAGATAAAACAGAAGGAAAAACAGTAGTTTAGTTCAAGTCTATATCGTTTTGAATTAATGTAATGTTCTCTTTCAACCTCCTGCATTTCTCCTCTCAAAGGAAAACAAGTTGCCTTTTACTCTTCTCTTCCTGCAATCATCTTGAAGGTCTCTGTGTGTGGGAGTGCTTCCTATTGTTGATCCATGCTTTTCTGACACTTGCCTGAATGGAACTATTCTTCAGGAATTGTGCAGGCACTACAACCATCAGTGTAACAACGGCAAGATCACTCGTCATCTTCCCACCCATTAGCACGGCCAATTGGCTTTCTTAAGAGCATATACATGACCTCTAAGCTAAATGAACCACTAACTGTGGGATACGTCATCTTTTGTAGAACATGGTAGTTACAAAATAACATGGCTGAATACAGTTCTTTCTAAATATATATTCCACACACAAAGGGTATCGCTCTGGTGCATGTTCTATTCACTTAATATCTGAGTCTGTGAAGTTACCCTACTGGATCTAATTATTTCAAAACTAGAAAGTTTATTTAACTAATTAATCTGAATAATAAATAAAAAACATGTTCAATAGTTGTACATATGATATTAAACTGTCTAACTAAAAGCCCATTAGTTCACACTTAGGATTGAATATTGGTGAAATATGGGGTCTAACACAGGTGTAATAATTTGATAACAGTGTATATAACAGTGTAATATGGGTATAATAACAGGCTTATGCTGGTGTAATAACATTGTAACATGGGTATAATAATGGTGTAATACAGGTGTAATAATGGTGCAACATGGGTATAATACGGGTGTAAGAATAATGTAACATGGGTGTAATATTGGTCTAATAACAGTGTAATATGGGTGTAATAGGGGTGTATTAATGTGTGGTATGGGTTTGTTATGGGTGTAATGTAGAAATTAGCAATCAATTATTTTTCCAATATATTTATATGTGATTTTAAGGGTTGACAGAAATTACATTTGAGGGTGATAGGACTTTTATTAGTTCTGGAGGTATTTTGACGGGAACTATTGCGCTCATCAGATAAA
>NC_136911.1:13460631-13488131 GCF_949606895.1 Notothenia rossii | reverse complement strand
TGAGGTTAGAAAGGGCAATAACTTCAAAGCTTCTCTGTTGCCTTGAGGCTACATGTATGTTTCCTCTTTCAGACGCACAGAACATATGATAATCACCTCCTAACCGATAACACAAGTATAATTTCACATATATGATCAGCCATATTTAGGTTATCTTAAACAGCACTGTCGCCACACAAATACCCTTTTTTGTATCAAGAAAAAAACCAAAGAATGGAAATTTGTTTCACATGGGTGAAAGTTAACAATTTGTGTTAAATATTTGTCACTAAAAGCTTTAACCTCTTAATTTGAATGCATCCCTTATTGAAAGTTTTAGATAAATGTAGATCAATCTTTGAACAAACAATGAAACACTTTAGGTAGTGAAGCATGATATCAAGATAAACATCAAGATAAACTCACAGAAATAAATCATTGGATTATGTCAGTTCAAATCATCAAACTCAATAACAATCCATGCTGCATAAAACCCTGTATGTCGACATGAGGTTCTGTGTTATTGCAGCCACTCCCTGTATTACAGTTCCATCAAAAACATTTAACATTGACGTGTGTCAAAGTGCGTGTGCACACATTTATTAATGTGAAGGTTAAAAATAGAAATTCCAGGGAAAAAAAACATCAAACACAATCCTCACAGATCCAAATACTTTTACATTTAAAGGGCCGGTAGGGAGAAATGTTTACGCAAAATGTTTACAATTGCTTAGTTTGATCCACTTTTGTAGAGAAGAGAATGGAAGACTGCCAACAATTTGACACTAAAAAAATTACATTTTTATTTTTGAAAAATTGAAAATGTTCTTCACTTTCTGTGAAGACAAGACCATTTTTAGATACCACAGTTCATGTGAAAAACTCATGTGCTATAACATACTTTAAAACAGCCTGCAGCATTTAAGTAACATGCACAAAATATCTATGTATTACAAAGTGTAAACAGAAGCAAAAGAAAAAAGAAATCCAAAAAATAATTAGTTGTACTTAGTAATTTATGTTTTTATGTAGTAATCATTAGATACAAAGTTAAAAAAGTCACTTCTTTAGTCAAAGTGTAATTTTTAATCAAAAATTATCTGTAATGAAAAACATCTAAAAGTATTATCTCTGTAGTTCCCCTCAGCTTTAATATTGTTGGCTTCTTTAAGCTAATTGCTTTGTTTTTCCAGCAAACAAATATCAAGTGTTTTGATATCTTTCCAGCACTTAACATGCAACAGAGAAAGTACGATTCTAGCTGGTTAACATGTTGGAGCTAAAAAGCCAGATATATTCTTTAGGAGTCCCTAACAGAGTCGAAATGAGAGTGTATATTGGACATTTGCCTAGCGTACAGAAACACAAATGTTAATGATTCTTGATGTTTACATTAGAACATTTTTATTGACAAGTTCTTCACATCAACCTTGTAAATTATGAATCTGAAAAACATAATAATAATTAAATTAAAGGTGCTTTACTAATTAATAATTGTATATTGGAACGTATCCAAAAATGTCAGTATGATGTTCCTTTGAATTTGGAAATTTGAGCCATTATTTCGCAAAGTAGGCCAATGTAATAATAATAATAATAATAAATTATATTTCTATAGCGCTTTTCTTGAATGTAGTGTGGGATACTGTACTGTCTACATTTTACAAACATAAAAGTGAGAAGTGCACCACATGCAAACAAAAAAGCTGTGATTTATGAAGGACTGAGTATGTAACCTCAGGTAAGGTTACATCTATGTGAGATGTAACCTTACCTACTGTGTCCACCCATGCCCTGCAGTCAATCTGTGAATGTAGACAAAGCCACTGAAAATAATAGATTGCTTTAGTTTACCAGTGATAAAGGAGAATTTAGGGGTAATCCCATGATTTAAACAATAATACACTGTGCTCATCATATCCAGATCTAGGAACTGGGACTGCACGAAAGGGAAGTGGAATACAGAAGTAAAGAAAGTTTTAACGAATTAAATTTGAATATTTGGGACACCCATGAATGAATCATCAGAGGGATGTGACACAAAAAAACAACACAAAGGCAAATAGACCCAACATAAAACCTTTTTTTAATGAAAAATAAATAATTTACTGTGAATTTATGTTACTTAATGTTTCCAGGACGATGCATGGCCTTTGCTTTGAAGGACGGTGGAGATGGACACACCTTTTTGTCATCTGGCTTTCACTGCTAGCAGCTGCTCCAACCAAAGGTATATTCATACATAAAGAGGAAACAGAGAGGAACTTTTCATACTGATTTAAATCTATTGAAATAGTATTTATTTGCACGAAAGAAGCTTTTAACTTGAAATAACACACTTTGGGACATATTTTTACAGCTGAAAAGTTGTATCTTTAGTCAGCTTGCTGCCTTGTCCACTTGACTACACTGTTAGATTGTATATATTCTTATTTTTTTGTCTTAGTTAAGTAGGCCTACTTTGTACCACTATGATGAATGTGCAAGTGACAATAAAGCCTTTTTATCATTGAAAATATCACAAAAACACTAGTCTGAGTATGAGAGGTTCTGAGTGTACAGCTAATTCTTAGCAACTCTGCAGCAACACTTTGCTGCGTTGAGTAAAATTGTCTTATCATCACACCCAAAACATTATGCTAACTAGTATTTGGCTACAAGGGTTTTGGCTAGAAATGAAGGTTACAACAATAGCAACAGTGTAAACAGAACTAAAAGACAAACAAATGCTTAAATTCTTAAAATGTGTAACTAAAAATGTCTTAGCTAGCAGTTAGCATTTCTAGCTTTGTTGAACTAAATAAATAAGCTTCTAGTTCAGACTTCCTTTGCTGACAAATTGTCAACCGACCATATACATTTTTTCTCTAGTGATTTATGACCCATGTCGTTCTGCAACTTGAGAATTATCACCTTTAGATTATCTTTTATCTCAAAAACGTTTTCAACACTGGTGAATATTGTAAAGCAGTCAGCTGCTAACAATAGATATTTGCCTCAGGAGTTGATTGAGACCAAAGCAAAAAATGTATTGAGAGTACAATTAGATTGAATAATGGAGACAAAGGAGCTATTTTTATGTTTTTTGTGAGGCCAAAATCTGCATGAATGGTATTATTGCTAAGCATCGGCTGTATGCGTAAATAGGTAACTGTTTGTTCACAAGTTATATCCATATTGTCTTAAAATGTAAATGTTTCTTCAAACAGATGATTCTCACGACCAATAGGATATCATCGTAACAATTGAAGATGTTTAACATTTGTGATTTAAAGTCGCTGCTAGGATGGATTTGACAGTAGATCAGATTGTGTGAAAACACTGATAACATGTCTACGGTGAAAATTGAAATGTATTTAAGTCCATTGAGATAAAAGTTTCAGCTAAATTACATTTGATGTTATGCCTACACTCCAGGAGTTTGTGTACTTACATTAAAGTTATTTAGGCTAAACTCAATAATTAAGACTCTCAAGTGCAATAAAAACGTTGGTAACACTTTTTATTTAGGTACACAAATTAACCATCAACTAGTTGTTCATTAACATGCACATAAGCAGTATATTGGCTCTTTATTAGTCAGTATAAAACACTTATTAATCTCTTATTCTACATGACAATATTCTACAAGTAATAAGCCATTAGTTGAGAGTTTTTCCTCAATAACCCTCTAATTAGTGCTTATTTATTGCAAGTAAGGAAGTTGTTGTATGAGTTTTGGCCTTAATATGCTCTGCTCAATATGGGCCTAATAAGGCAGTAGTACCACACGAATAGTAATTCT
The DNA here is from genome assembly GCF_949606895.1 of Notothenia rossii. Lineage (NCBI taxonomy): Eukaryota > Metazoa > Chordata > Actinopteri > Perciformes > Nototheniidae > Notothenia > Notothenia rossii. The sequence continues at coordinate 13,484,368 of NC_136911.1, read as the reverse complement.
CCCCTAATAACACTTAACAAATATGATCTAGAATTTCTTATGTAACAAGACATGAAACTATAAGTGTTAATTGTGTCTAAATAACTCACAATTAGGTATTTCTATCTAAGAATATGTTTTGGTGTATTGACAGTTCAGCTACCAATAGCAAGGTGATATTGACCTGTATCTTTCATATTTGCACATTTTGTAAAATTTGTACTGAAGGTTAGACAGGAAACCGCATACAGGAAGTAGGAGAAAGTGAACTGAATAGCAGGCAGTAGACTGCTACACATTTTCCCTATGCAACCTGAATAGTAAAAGGGTCAAGTCCATCAGAAAGTTTAAGCCTGCACTCGCACTGTAAGGATTAGTAACGTAGCATTAGCATACATGCTAGCGTTAGCCATACTAGCCTGTATACTTATTGCACAGCTAGCATTAGCTATATTTATAGATATAAATACCTCATTTTGAGTTATTTAGACTTAAATAACACTTATAGTTTCATGTCTTGTTACATAAGAATAGATCATATTTGTTAAGTGTTATTATGGGAATTACTATTCTTGTGGTACTACTGCCTAATTAGGCCCATATTGAGCAGAGCATATTAAGACCAAAACTCATGTACAATAACTTCCTTACTTGCAATAAATAAGCACTAATTAGAGGGTTATTGAGGAAAAACTCTCAACTAATGGCTTTTTACTTGTAGAATATGGTCATGTAGAATAATGCATTAATAAGTGTTTTATAATGACTAATAAAGAGCCAATATACTGCTAATATGCATGTTAATTAACAACTAGTTGATGGTTAATTTGTGTACCTTAATATAAAGTGTTACCAAAACTTTAATACCTCTTATATATGCACAGCTTTCCACTTCCAGTATTGGTACCAATACTGCACATATTTTTATTTGAAAGGGTATATCTATAGTTCATCTATATTTCATGTAAACATTGCTATATTTTAATGTTATAATAGTTTTCCTAAAATCGTTTTTTATAATTGTTTGACTTATTTCTTGGTCCTTTTCTTACCTTCTTTGACTGTGTTCATGTATGCACCATATACAAGGCAAATTCCTCAGATGTGTTAACAAACTTGGCAATAAACCTGTTTCTGATACTGATTCTGATTAATCTGCATTTCTTTCACCCATTCCAGCATTTGGCTATTTCCTGGGGGACACAAAGGCAGTGTTAAATGGCTGTAAGGACCACTGGACCCTGCAGGACAGGGTCGCCATGCCGTTGCTCTTTCAGATGACTTTGTGTGTGGACATCCGTGTGGTCGTCCCCGGAGCCTGGTTTGCCTTCTCTTACAGCTCGGTCCACGCACCCAGACCTGAGCTGAGTCTGGAGGGGGATGAAGATGCACTGTATGCATGGTTGCTAAGGGTCCGACACCGATTTCCCATCCGGCTTTCCCCAAAACACTGGCATAGAGTATGTCTGAGGAGAGACGTACAACACAACTCATTTAGCCTGGAGGTAACACTACAAAATATAGAGTGCTAGTATGTTAACTGGTGGATAAAGTATTATTTACTAGTTCAGCAAAAAATCACATTTAGAAAAAATTCCATTACAAGTAAAAGTCCTAAATTGATAAAGTTACTGAGGTCGAAGTTGTACTAAATAATTACTGATGGATTAATGTGTAAATATAGACAAAGTTCAACATTTCTTTGAGTGTAGTAGACATGGAAGTAAAAGTATGTGTAGTTTTTACCTAAGTAAAGCACTTCAGTAGTTACTTTTTACCAATTTATTGTTTAGACAACTCAATACATTTATCGTGAACAAATACCATATCAAGTGGATGAGGTTTTGAATGAAAGACAAAACAATGCCCTGAACAATAAACAGTATTACAGGCACGATTGAGTGTGTGCGGTTAAGCTGCACATATAGCTTGCAAAGCTAATTGCAATGACTCAAAGAATAACTACAGTTTTTTAACAACGTTGGTCCTATTTTTTAGTTAAACATATTTTATCTGTGATGTTTAAATTATAGGCCTTATAAAACACACGCTTTGAACAAAAAGTATAGTGAAATTATCCAAACAGCTTAATAAAGAGTTGAAATGGTATTAATTGTATTTTATCAGTTTAACTAACCTGAGTTTGTAATTAAAACTAGTATGAAAACAGGAGTAGTGGTACTGTAACAGGAGTGCAACATGTTTCTCGCTCTGGAATGATGGCTAAAACTACAAAATGAAGATCCATGTTGTGAAAACCAGAATTATCCTATTAATGACCAAGAACACATCTTGGGGCAGCTTGAGCCAAGCAATTAAGAGATTCAAATATTTAAACTGTCTCTATTTGCGAATAAAGCCAAACATGCTGCGTAAATGTTTCAGGTTGATGGGAAAATGGTGGCACAGAGGACAGTCATCGCTCAGGCCATCCCCCCTGCCGGCTCCATGTGGCTGGGCTGCCGTCCCAGAGACCAGCCCCCAGGAGACACGCTGGGGGAAGTGGAGTTGTACCTGTTCCGCATGTGGGGAGACCTGGGTAACCATGGTCTCTGTGAAGACGGGTCTGTGATTGGCTGGAACACTCACTACTGGGGTGTGACCAGTCCCAGAGCCAGACAGAGAGACCCCAACCTTCTGTGTGGTGAGACTAATTGCATTCATAACAAGATACAGCTTTATCTCTTCTATCCTGTCATTATGCAATTAATGATGCATAAATGTAGAATACTAACTAAACATAGTAAAGCATGATTGCAATTTGTCATAGAAAAACCCTTAAGCATGTATCATATCCAGGATTTCTGTAGCGTTCTCTTCTTCAAAATTCAGATTTGAACCAACCAAAGTGCATGCAGAACATTAATGTTATTATCTAATAAAACATAAATGTTTTTAAAAAAATCTTAATAGTATATGTTTATTGGTGTGTTCCTCTCTAAGACTTGTCCAGTGTACTAACAGTAGTTGTGCATGTTTCTAGATCATGTCTTTGTTGAATGTTGCATGTTATCATGTGTCTTGTAGACCACAGACGGTTAAGGCGTGGGGCACGTTTTTTCAGAAGGTCGTTAAATGGTGTGTATTAATCTGATTTACGCCTGTATATGTACTGTATGTATGTATGTATGTATGTATGTATGTATGTATGTATGTATGTATGTATGTATGTATGGATGGATGGATGGATGTATGGATGGATGGATGGATGGATGTATGTATGTATGTATGTATGTATGTATGTATGCATGTATGCATGTATGTATGTATGTATGTATGTATGTATGTGTGTATGTATGTATGTATGGATGTATGTATGTATGTATGTATGTATGTATGCATGTATGCATGTATGCATGGATGTATGGATGTATGTATGTATGTATGTATGTATGTATGTATGTATGTATGTATGTATGTATGTATGGATGTATGGATGTATGGATGTATGTATGTATGTATGTATGTATGGATGGATGTATGGATGTATGGATGTATGGATGTATGTATGTATGTATGTATGTATGTATGTATGTATGTATTTATGGATGGATGTATGTATGTATGTATGTATGTATGTATGTATGTATGTATGTATGTATGTATGTATGTATGTATGTATGTATGTATGTATGTATCTATGTATGTAATCAAGCATAACAATCCCTGATTCAGCACCAACAATTGGAGTTGGAAGGTTCTTCTCACCACCACCTGGTAATTAAGACAATAATATACAATTACATAATGCCTCTCATTATGTCAATTACAGGGATATTAACATCCTTCTTCCTTGTACCTAAAGTGCCTTACCCTACATCTACCTTGAGTCCTGTCATAGCAACGCCTGTCTCTCATGTGAGCAACCACACTTCTAAGATCACAGGTAAGAAATGATGACTATGTCAAAAAAAATGTGTATAGGTTAAATCAAGTAATGTCTCTTAGTGAGAAAGAACTCATTTTGTAGTTTTGGTCATCTTTTTTGGCCAACATTTCTGACAGTTAACAACATATCATATTGTCAATAAGTAATTTAAAGTAACATAGGTCAAATTGGCCTTTCATTTTGAGGTTTTGACCTTGATTTGTTTCAGTTTTTATTAAATTGTAATTTATTTTATTTTGAAATGGGCCTACTTTTTATAGTTTAGTCCTAAGTAAGAAAATAATTGAAATAATCATTGAAAAAAGGTAATTAATGCAAACTTCAAGACCTGGTGGCTGTCTGTATTTCATTTCTATTTTCTACACCGTCTGAAAGCACTACAGTCAACAGCTATCAAACCGAGCCTCCGTCAATCACACACCCAGCCAATCACAGCACAGAAACAAAAACAGACAAGCAAGAAAATGTGTCATTTACACCCACAGATTCACCAACAATAGACTGGAGACCATCTCACGCCACAGTCCTTCCCTACACTACTGTTCCTGCGTCCGACACACGCTCAGCCAATCAGATGTCAACCAGCACCCAAAAGACTCCAATCCCAACTCCGGTTGACCAAACCCTAGCTGGAAGAACATCTGGTTAGTCTGGATGTGTGTTGCATATATGTATGGGTGTTTAATAAGAGAACACAAGAAGAATAAATACAACTAAAGCTGGTGTTGTTATGTTTTAATCGTCTTTTAAAAGCAGTTTCCTCTATTATTTTAGGGTCCTCATTAGTCAATTGTGACATCAGCCAACTCTGCTCCAATGACAGTAAGAAACATCCACGTTTTATCCAATTACTCTTTTATTTTGTCATATTTGATGGCCTTACAACTTGATTTACTTCTGCAGGTGCTTACTTTTGGATGACTATAAATGTGACTGCCAAGAGCGTCAGTAAGACTGAACAAGATGTTCACAACTTGGTAAGAGTGACAATCTTTCTTCATCGTCTTTGTTTGCTCAACACTCCTTTGTGTCATGCCGCTAAAAGCTTTAAATGCCAGCTCGTCACAAACAAGTCTTGCCGGCTCGGGATTATTTCTCTTTTGAGTAACACATTCCAACCCTGTGATGCATCTGAGATTTATTTAGATTTGGACTGTCAACCATTAAGTGCAGTATAAACCTTGATGATGGGTCTACGATCTTAACTCACTGATCTTTTATTATCTGCTCTTCCCCCTTCTTTCAAACTATGGATTATATCCTCTTCCATGTGTGTACCTTAGTTTTTTTCACTCTGTATATCAGTACTTTCTTAACCTTAAGTCAATCTCATATGTTGTAATGATTTTGTCACCTATGTGTACCTAAACTGTATGTATTTGGATCCCATCATTTTGTACAGTATTATCATGTCTCTCTCTCCATCTTTCACTCAGGTGTCAAATGCATTCAGTTGCGCCACTAATAGAAGTGATACTGCACAGCGAGTAACAGACTTTATAGATTTCTGTCAAGGTGACAAATTCATTCAGGTCAGTCTTTCCCTAAACCAAGCAACACCCTTTCTCTTTCAGAATAAACAAAAAGATACATGGCAGACATGATGTCTATAACTTATCTCTCTCTCTTTTCAGACAGTACAGGTAAACTGCAGTGCAAAAAGTAACATAAGGTAACAGCATGTCAGCATGTGTTCTGTATTTATTTCCAAATGTTATTTAGTTTTTATCTGATCACAGTGGTGTGTATGCGTTGTTTACAGACAAACAACCTGCGATGTGCTGCTGCAGCTCAGCCGCGCTGTTTCAGCATGTGAACTGCAGCGTGCTGGAGACTCTGCACTGCAGCAAGCTGCTGACACACAAATAGAAGTGAGAATCACAGGAGAGGTGGAGAGAGTCGGTGAGCATTTTTTAATTAGTACACACACACACACACACACACACACACACACACACACACACACACACACACACACACACACACACACACACACACACACACACACACACACACACACACACACACACACACACACACACACACACACACACACACACACACACACACACACACACACACACACACACACACACACACACATTGCCCTGTAAGTATATACATGACAGGTTTCTCCAAATATGCTTTTTTCTTCAATTTGTTTGTGTATCTCAACTGGCAGTGTTTGTTTATGTTTTGGATACTTGCTTTTTTACATTTGGATTTTTGGTTGTCCCTTTAAATAACAAACAGACATACAGTATTAGGGCTTAACACATACATACACATTATTTAGAAAAAATGCAGTCGAGCTTTGATCACAGTCAATACAATGACACTGCAGGAGCTCACATATTGTATCTTGTGTGTGTGTGTGTGTGTGTGTGTGTGTGTGTGTGTGTGTGTGTGTGTGTGTGTGTGTGTATGTGTGTGTGTGTGTGTGCGTGCATGCGTGTGCGTGCGTGATTGTATGTATGTTTGTGTGTCGTAAACTATCTCAAACTAAATCTAAATAGACAACAGAAACAGAAAAACAAATGTGTTGCACTGTTCTTGTGAGGATTCTTATTGACATAATTAATTCCCCCTCCCGAGATGACATTTATAACATCATGCCTTACCCCAATAACAAAATGAATTTCCCACTCACAGTTACTTATCTTCCCCCTTTTCATTTTGTTCACATCAGGTCGGGGTATTTGTGGGGATGTGGAGCCCTCGAGTGGCAGGTTTGTGAGGTGTACATCCACTTCTTCACTGGATGATATTTGTCAAGCTAACACAAACCCCAAGCTGACATGGTGAGTAAAGTATTCTGAATAAGCTTATTTGAACGTACATACCCTGTTTCTTATTAGTGTTTATTTTCTTAGTTCCTTCTTAGAACCCAACTCATACCAAGCTCTACAACCTGATAAAGAATTTGGCTGCAGTGAATATCACAGTATGTAACGCCGACACCCAATATAATGAAGTACAATTCACTTCTGCCACCGCTGCTGTAAACATATTCTCTCAACCTCAGGTGAAGCGCCTAGCTTTTGTGACTGCACTGCTTTCTGCAATTCTTCAAGTAAGAACAACTGTTTGAATATTTTGTACTAAAATGTCTATGTTTTGTGTAAATACTGTACATGTGCCCAAACCCCCAATTACATAGCCTGTAATGTTATAAGTAAGTGTGTCCTTTGAATATATGGATGTTGTAAAAATAACAAACTATAGGTTTATATTCAGAAATGTTCATATTAGCATGAGAAGGTTCACTCACATATTTACACGCTAAATATAAGGCTATAGCCGGCAACTAGTTGGCTGAGCTTAGTAATGTTATAAGTGTCTACTTTGAATAGGTAAGATGATAAAAAAAAGTCTTTGTTAGCACACATACTGAAATCAGGTGGAAAGAGCTAACTTGGCTAAATAGTCTAATTAACAAACAAGATATAGGAAGTTAATTAGTGAAATGTAGTGCTGGTAGGTTTACCATTATTTAATTTTAGATCCATGAAGCTGTTTCCATCTCCATCTTCTTCCATTCTGTGTGCTAGGCTAACCATATCTTGTCTGTAGCTTATGTAGCTATAGCTGTAGGTTGTTCGTTATCATTGTCCTTCTTTCCCAAATTACTGAAATACTCCTTTAATTGAAAGGTAGGGTGTAACAAATATGTCCATAAAATGCCTTTGACATCTTCTCCTTTGTTTAATTTTCCTCTTTAGGACAGTTTTTTGCCATTAGAATAAATATTCACAGTGTCTCTGTTAATGTTAACTTCCTAAAAACATGGGTATGTACAGCAAAGTATAATTTACATAACTTATTGAATTTACATGCTATGTACTAACTTTATTACCGTATTTAACAGTTGGCTGGACTTGCACGCATGTGTCTGTCGATGTCAGCGTGAGTTTCTATTCATTTTCAACTACTTACAATTTATACATGTAGACCATGGAGAGAAATTAAACAGTTCACCTAAAGACTTCATGTGACAATTATTTGTTTCCAGGTCAGAGTGCCAAGATATTTTAGAGCGCTACCAGGTAAAGTTTTCTGCTGCTTGATACTTACTCAAAACCTTATAAAATCACATTGATCTCCTCACATTGAGGTTGCTGTTAATCATGTTTTCTGAATTATTACTTTATACAGCAAGCTCATCTGGAATGCCACGGGACAGAGCAGAGGTAAAGATTACTGCTGTTGTCAATGATGAATACAGACGGATAAAGACAATCAGAACATTTCAATACAGAATGAGGCACCATTGATGTTTTTGAGGATCAATTCCGGGATCTGATGTTGGGAATGTTTTACCTCCTTTCTGCTGTAGGTTGTACAGCTGCATGGTGATACTGGAGATGTCTGGACCTGTCAATGGTTGTTTCCTGAAAAAACTTCTGAAGCTAATTATTGACAGAACCAATGATATAACAAATGAAAAGCCTCTTACACGCATGGGTTAGTCTACAAGTGTATCTCTTTTTCCTATTATATTAACATCTATTATATGTTATTGACCGTACTCTTTGTGTCCCTAGTGGTTTGTGGTCCTCCTGGTTTGGCAATCCGTACTCTGTTAGGGTCCAACCTGACCTGGGTTGAAAGTGACCTGCTGATGTCAGACGTCTGCCAACCTGACCCCACTCTGCTTAAATGGTACATCTATCAAATATAGTTCATATAAATATATTCATGGTGGCTTTAGAAAATGTAAATTTAAATGTTTGTTTGTTTTTTTGTTTATAGTTTTTCATTTTGGGTGAACATTGAACATTGAACATTGGGTGATCATTATAGTCGTCCTGTGAAATGTAGGAACTCACAAACAAAGGGAACTGCTAGTATGTATAATAATATAGTCAGCGGTTGGATTACACTGTTCTCAGCATATCTTGTAGGTGTTAGTTAGCAAATCTAGTTGAGAGAAGTATCAATCCCTTCATCCAACTCTGAGAAAGAAAGCCTTATTTCCAAAATGTCAGACTTATTCAATGTTTCTCAATAGAATTAGTGGAAAGTGTTTTTAAAGACAAAATATTAAATATTCTAATAATCTTGACGTTGGCACCTGACAAGGCACTAAAATGTTTTGCAATGTTTTATTTTTTTAGTGAGGGAAACGAGAGCCTTGCTGTACTTCTGACTGACAGCTGCCCTCTGGAAACCATGCAAAGCACAACTATGCCTTCCACTCCAAACAACAACATTCTCTCTACATCTTCTGAAGCTTTTACATCATCTGTGACCAACCCTACTAAACAAACTAACACTATTGTAACATCTCAACAGACAAATGCCTCACAAGGGACAGCTCATCCTAACATAACTATTTCCCACACAACAAACAACAGAACACAGTCCTCAACAGAACAGCCCGTCCTAAGAGCGACCTTACAAAACATGACTTTCAGTACAGAAGCACAAAACACAACTTTGCCCGATAACACAGCACCAACTGACCAAACAAAACTGCAAAACACAACCAAAGCAGACCAAGGCACAACAGAATTCATACCATTATCTTCTGTTAACTCAACATTACAATTCACCACAACAGCCCCTATTGTTTCAACACTTTACGCAGCTACATTGTCTCCAAATCAAACCACAGAGTTCAAACTAACAACAGTTGATACAGTTACAGCCACTGCTAATAACACAACAGTGTACAATGTAACTACAGTTACTCCTTTGTCCAAACACTCAACAGATTACAATGTAACTACATTTACAACTTCTAAGAATCACACAACAAAGTACAATGCAACTGTAGTTTTAGCCTCAGCCAATCACACAACAGAGTATAATGTTACAACAGTTACACCTTTTAAAGATCACACAACAGAGTACAGTGTTACAACAGTTAAACCTTCTATCAATCACACAACAGAGAACAATGTGACTACAGTTACTCCTGTTACCAACAACACAGAGAACAATGTGACTACAGTTACTCATTCTAAAAACCACACATCAGAGTACAATGTAACTACAGTTACTCCTTTGTCCAACCACTCAATAGATTACAATGCAATTACAGTTACAACTTCTAACAATCGCACACAAGAGTACAATGTAACTAAAGTTACTCCTTCTACCAACTACACAACAGAGTACAATGTAACTAAAGTTAGTCCTTCTACCAACCACACAACAGAGTACAATGTAACTAGAGTTACTCCATCTACGAACCACATAACAGATTACAATGCAACTACAGTAACACCTTCTACCAACCACTCAACAAATTACAATGCAATAACAGTTACACCTTCTGACAATCACACAACAGAGAACATTGTGACTACAGTTACTCATTCTACAAACCACACATCAGTGTACAATGTAACTACAGTTACTCCTGTTACCAACTACACAGAGTACAATGTAACTACAGTTACTCATGTTACCAACCACACAGAGTACAATGTAAGTACAGTTACTCCTGTTACCAACCACACAGAGTACAATCTAACTACAGTTACACATTCTACCAACAACACAACAGAGTACAATGTAACTGCATTTACCAACCAGACAACAGAGAACAATCTAACTACAGTTACTCCTGTTACCAACCAGACAAAAGAGAACAATCTAACTACAGTTACTCCTTTTGCCAACCACACAACAAAGTACAATGTAACTAAAGTTACTCCTTCTACCAACCACACAACAGAGTACAATGTAACTAAAGTTAGTCCTTCTACCAACCACACAACAGAGTACAATGTAACTAGAGTTACTCCATCTACGAACCACATAACAGATTACAATGCAACTACAGTAACACCTTCTACCAACCACTCAACAAATTACAATGCAATAACAGTTACACCTTCTGACAATCACACAACAGAGAACATTGTGACTACAGTTACTCATTCTACAAACCACACATCAGTGTACAATGTAACTACAGTTACTCCTGTTACCAACCACACAGAGTACAATGTAACTACAGTTACTCATGTTACCAACCACACAGAGTACAATGTAACTACAGTTACTCCTGTTACCAACCACACAGAGTACAATCTAACTACAGTTACACATTCTACCAACAACACAACAGAGTACAATGTAACTGCATTTACCAACCAGACAAAAGAGAACAATCTAACTACAGTTACTCCTTTTGCCAACCACACAACAAAGTACAATGCAAATACAGTTACTCCTTCTACGAACCACATAACAGATTACAATGTAACCTCAGTTACTCCTGTTACCAACCACACAGAGTACAATGTAACTACAGTTACTCATTCAACAAACCACACAACAGAGAACAATGTGACTTCAGTTACTCATTCTACAAACCACACATCAGTGTACAATGTAACTACAGTTACTCCTTTGTCCAACCACTCAACAGATTACAATGCAATTACAGTTACAACTTCTAACAATCGCACAAAAGACTACAATGTAACTAAAGTTACTCCTTCTACCAACCACACAACAGAGTACAATGTAACTAGAGTTACTCCTTCTACGAACCACATAACAGATTACAATGCAACTACAGTTACTCCCTTTTACGATCACACAACAGATTACAATGCAACTACAGTAACACCTTCTACCAACCACTCAACAAATTACAACGCAATAACAGTTACACCTTCTGACAATCACACAACAGAGAACATTGTGACTACAGTTACTCATTCTACAAACCACACATCAGTGTACAATGTAACTACAGTTACTCCTTTGTCCAACCACACCGAGAACAATGTGACTACAGTTACACATTCTACCAACAACACAACAGAGTACAATGTAACTACATTTACCAACCAGACAACAGAGAACAATCTAACTACAGTTACTCCTGTTACCAACCAGACAAAAGAGAACAATCTAACTACAGTTACTCCTGTTACCAACCAGACAACAGAGAACAATCTAACTACAGTTACTCCTGTTACCAACCAGACAAAAGAGAACAATCTAACTACAGTTACTCCTGTTACCAACCAGACAAAAGAGAACAATCTAACTACAGTTACTCCTTTTGCCAACCACACAACAAAGTACAATGCAACTACAGTTACTCCTTCTACGAACCACATAACAGATTACAATGTAACCACAGTTACTCCTGTTACCAACCACACAGAGTACAATGTAACTACAGTTACTCCTGTTACCAACCACACAGAGTACAATGTAACTACAGTTACTCGTGTTACCAACCACACAGAGTACAATGTAACTACAGTTACTCCTGTTACCAACCACACAGAGTACAATCTAACTACAGTTACACATTCTACCAACAACACAACAGAGTACAATGTAACTACATTTACCAACCAGACAACAGAGAACAATCTAACTACAGTTACTCCTGTTACCAACCAGACAAAAGAGAACAATCTAACTACAGTTACTCCTTTTGCCAACCACATAACAAAGTACAATGCAACTACAGTTACTCCTTCTACGAACCACATAACAGATTACAATGTAACCACAGTTACTCCTGTTACCAACCACACAGAGTACAATGTAACTACAGTTACTCCTGTTACCAACCACACAGAGTACAATGTAACTACAGTTACTCCTGTTACCAACCACACAGAGTACAATGTAACTACAGTTACTCCTGTTACCAACCACACAGAGAACAATGTGACTACAGTTACACATTCTACCAACAACACAACAGAGTACAATGTAACTACATTTACCAACCAGACAACAGAGAACAATCTAACTACAGTTACTCCTGTTACCAACCAGACAAAAGAGAACAATCTAACTACAGTTACTCCTGTTACCAACCAGACAACAGAGAACAATCTAACTACAGTTACTCCTGTTACCAACCAGACAAAAGAGAACAATCTAACTACAGTTACTCCTTTTGCCAACCACACAACAAAGTACAATGCAACTACAGTTACTCCTTCTACGAACCACATAACAGATTACAATGTAACCACAGTTACTCCTGTTACCAACCACACAGAGTACAATGTAACCACAGTTACTCCTGTTACCAACCACACAGAGAACAATGTGACTACAGTTACTCATTCTACAAACCACACATCAGTGTACAATGTAACTAAAGTTACTCCTTTGTCCAACCACTCAACAGAATACAATGCTACTACATTTATACCTTCTACCAACCACTCAACAGATTACAATGCAATTTCAGTTTCAACTTCTAACAATCGCACAAAAGAGTACAATGTAACTAAATTTACTCCTTCTACCAACCACACAACAGAGTACAATGTAACTAGAGTTACCCCATCTACGAACCACATAACAGATTACAATGTAACCACAGTTATTCATTCTACAAACCACACATCAGTGTACAATGTAATCAAAGTTACCCCTCTGTCCAACCACACAACAGAATACAATGCTACCACAGTTACACATTCTACCAACAACACAACAGAGTACAATGTAACTACAGTTACCAACCAGACAACAGAGAACAATCTAACTACCGTTACTCCTGTTACCAACCAGAAAAAAGAGAACAATTTAACTACAGTTAGTCTTTCTACCGACCACACAACAGAGTACAATGTAACTACTGATACTCCTTATATCAACCACACAACAAAGTACAATGCAACTACAGTTACATCTACAATTAACCACACAACAGATTACAATGCAACTACAGTTACTCCTTATATCAACCACACAACAAAGTACAATGCAACTACAGTTACATCTACAATTAACCACACAACAGATTACAATGCAACTACGGTTACAATTTATACCAATCCTACCACAGATAACAATGTTACTCGAGTTACACCTTTTAACAATCACACAACAGGGTACAATGTATCTACAATTGGCAGCTACAGAAAAGACAACAGTACATTTACAACAAAGAACACAACAGTTAGCACATTCACAGCCTCTCCCAACCACACTGTAGTGAGTAATGTAACTGCAGCTTCCAACAATCACACAACAGTCTCAAACAATTATACAACACAGTATAACCTAACTACAGCTGATGCCAATTGGGACTTACACAATACTACATTTACAACAAGTAATGCAACAATAAACACATTTACAGCATCTCCCAATTACACAACTGAAAAAAATGTAACTGCAGTCTCTAACAATTACACAAAGAATATAACCACAACGACTGAATCTCAAAACAAAACAGCAACATACAATGTAACCACTGCATCTTTCATTGAAACACAACAGACCACAACTTCTCCCACTGCTCAACAACTTAATGTAACTCTCAATGGTGATATAACTTCGACAAAATACTCAACTGTGGACAATCTGACGTCTGTTGTTGACAACATAACTAAACCTACAGCAGATCCACTTAACAACCAGACTAAAAATCCCACCACATCTAGAGTTAGACCCTACACCACATCAACCAACAAAAATGATACCTTCACCACAGTGGTCAATGCTGTCAATACCATCATCAATCACAATCAAACTGCTGTAACAAGATTCAACCAGAGTACCACAGTACGCAGTCCAACCAATTACTTTAACCTGACCACTAAAGAAGCAGTTCATTTGAAAACTACAAAGTCAACCACACCAACTAAGCATGGTACACATCCGTCCTGGAAAAACACTACTACTGCAAAGGTTTCCTTGACTTCCTCTACAACAACATTCCAGATCAACACCCTCCCCATAAAAACCACAACGTTACCTGGTATGTATAGGTTAGACAAAAGCATTTTCCTGGAAAAGCTTGCTGTTTAGAAAGCTGTTTACAGTTCAAATGAGTTGTTGAGGAAGTCATCTATGAGGGCAATCGTTTTAGTAATACATGCATTACAACAATACATTTATTACTGGTGTAGTTCCTTAATCTGCCTGGATAGAATGATTTTCTGTGTAGCAGATAGGGAGGAATCCTCGATCAAACCCCAAAGTAGAAAACTGTTATATTTGATCAATACAATGGCCACTTTATAACTTGATGTACTGCGTGTGTTATGTCCATATCCATTGCAGAGACAACTACAAGTCAAGAGGCACAGGAGGAACTAGCAAACGAGCTGCTGAATCAAGCACAAAATGCCTCTCAGCTGAACTCTTCTCAGGTGAAGCTACTGTTCATTACAGTATGCAAGAAGAACATTTTTTTTGCAAGAAAATGTGGAATCCTTAAGAGTTAACTTTATCATTTGATTGGGGATGCAGGTTGCACAGTTGGTTGGGAACTTGGAGAAGCTTCTGGATGGCTCCTCTGTCTCTAAGGCAGTGGGACAAAAGGTCATCAACGTTGTCAGCAACCTGATGGAGGGCAACTCAGTGGCCCTCTCTGCATCTGCGAACAGGTACTTATTTCACAACCATTAGCCACATGTATTCATATACATTCGATTTTTTTCAAATAATTGTTTATGTTTGTTTCTGTATACAGGCTTGTTCAAGTGGTAGAAGATGTAGGTCTTAAGTTGATTATCCCTGGTGACAGAGAGATCCTTTCCTCGGGTTCAGTGGTTCTAGCAGTGAGGAGTATCGATGGGACCAACTTTCCACAAACATCTTTCAACATTTTCAACACTGATAATGTCCAGGTAGACAATATTTTAAATGTTGTCATCTGTATTCATTGTATTTCATAAGGTGCAAAGAATCCTATGCAGAATTACCTAAAAACTGCTCTCTTTCTATTGGCCAGCACAGGTTGCAGAAATCTAATTTTATAGAATTCTCAAAAAAAAAATGAATCCACTTCTTCTAAAACCAAAAGGCAACAGGGCAGCAAACATTCCTTTGACAAAATAATGATTATGCTATGATCTAAATTAATTGGGAATGTAATTGTTAGACAAAAGAAAAATAAGACAACATTTATGTAAAATTAATATTCATCATATGATCATTCTTCCTTCTTCTTTTTATTTTTATTGACATTTTTGTTAATTAAACCCCCACAAATGTAGGCAAACACTTAGCCTTCTCTATCTTTGCTACACACATTTCTCAGAAGAACGACAACTCCTGAACAATTGACATTTACTCTGTTGACAAAATCGATTTAAGTTTTTTCCAATCAAAGAGAAAACTTGTACAAAACGACAGGGGCAGATTTCTCTAGATGCAAACACAGTGACAGAAAAAAGTGATTTTTTAAACTTAAAACTGGAAGTGCCAAACTTTTATGTTAACAATTTATTAACAATTTGTGCAACCAGCTCCGTGCATTCAGCAGATCCAGGTCCAAAAGGTCAAGTTCTGCTCTTGGGTCTGTTTCTTTGCCCTCCTCCCTCACCGCGGGTCTCAGTCCTGAAGACCAGCAGCTGGCAAACAGGGTCCAGTTCACATTTTACACCAAACCTGCCCTATTCCAGGTACTTATTCATCTCTTACAGAGTTTTTCTCAAAAATATTGAAGTATTTTCTAATTTTCATTTTATGATCTACAAGCAGATTTTCTCAATTAAGACAAATGTTTATTTTTTAAATAACACCATGCATGTTTTTGACAGTCATTTATCATATAACCTTCCTGTAAAAAGATTCTGGCTGTCTATCTTTTTTGTAGGATGATGCATTAAACAACCAAACCCTTGTCAGTCCAGTCCTGGCTGCCAGTGTGACTAATCTGTCAATCAGCAATTTGGCTGAAAACATTCAGTTTACTATCCGAAATGTCAACCCGATAGATGTGAGTGTGCACACAAATAATAGTAGTTATTTCATCCAAAAAAGTGTCCTGCATTAATCTAAATCTACAAGTAACTGCATTTTGATGTTCAGATAAACAAAAGTCTTTGAGTCAACTTAAATAATATAAACTTTTTTTTATAAATTATCTACAAGTAAAACGTGTTTTTGTACTTTTCATTTGATTTGCAGGGAAACTATTCAGCCTCCTGTGCATTTTGGGACTTCACTCAGAATGGTGAGTGCAATGCATGCTAATTGAGTTTGTTACATTTCTAAAGGTATTGAAATCCCTGTTTGTTGTTTCTCGTGTTCAGGCGGAGGAGGCTGGAGCTCTGCTGGCTGCTTTGTTATCAATAATACTCCGGAAGAAACAACCTGCAGCTGCAACCATCTCACTAGTTTTGCAATTCTGCTGGTTTGTATTTTTCCCTTATTTTATAATGCTGGTTTATATTTGTTTGGTAGGTATGATCTAACTCTGTCTTGTATCAAATGGTTAAAGAGAAAACATATTATGGTTACAGGCTGCTGTTGGGCTAAGTGTATTCACTGTTTATTTATTTTGTGTACCCAAGGATTTGTCCAGAGAAGGAATTATTGATCGTCAGCAGGCACAAATTCTTACATTCATCACCTACATCGGCTGTGGAATCTCTGCCATTTTCCTTGCACTCACTTTACTGACTTATCTTTTATTTGAGTAAGAATCTGTCTTTACCAATTCTACTTTAATCCAAGATTTAATTATTGGGTTATAAAGCAAAAATAAAAAAGGATAAAGCCAATTTATTTGCCTGCAAGTATCCTAAAAATACTTTTCTACGTAGAAAACTGATGCGGGATATTCCTGCCAAGATCCTGGTTCAACTCTGCTTCTCCCTGCTCTTCCTCAACCTTGTCTTCTTGTTGGATGGCTGGCTGGCACTGTACCCAGCAGTTGGGCTGTGCATTAGCACTGCCTTCTTCTTGCACTACTTCCTGCTTACATCATTTACCTGGGCGGGGCTTGAGGCCCTGCACATGTACCTGAGCATCGTCCGAGTTTTCACTCCCTACCTCAGCAGATACATGCTCAAGTTCTCACTGATAGGCTGGGGTGGGTAAAATGAACCTCCAAAATGTCAACATGTTTACAAATATGCAATACAGTATATTTATTTGAATATTTTCAAAACATTTGTATTATAACAATATCTATCATTTTTTACCATCATTTTTTGGGATATACTGAAATTGTTCTACTGATTTAAAATCTGGTCTTCGCAGGCATCCCTCTTCTTGTGGTGATTGTTGTAATATCAGTGGACAAAGACAACTATGGTGTGGTCACATATGGAAAATACACAGATGGCACTTCAGACGACTTGTAAGTTATGCCTAAATCGCTCATCTTTTTTGAACACACTTGTTTATTCATCAAAAATTGTGCATTATTTGTTTCGTTGTGGCATTCTTGTAACACCATAATAGGCATATCACATAGAACCCTACCTGGCACATAATGAACATTTTCTTTTAAAATGATAGCCTTTTTGTAGTTAACTATATACTTAACTTTTCCTTGTTTTTAATGTTTTACCCTGTAGCTGTTGGCTGCGTAATGACATCGCCTTCTATGTGGGAGTGGTAGCCTACTTCCTCCTGATCTTTGCCCTGTGCCTGCTGGTCTTCATTATTGTTATGGTCCAGCTGTCCCGGATCAAGAAGCAGAACCCCCAGAACCAGCCTCCCAACAGGGGGGTGATGACAGATCTGCGCAGCATTGCTGGTCTAATCGTGCTGCTCGGCCTCACCTGGGGGTTTGCTCTGTTTGCCTGGGGACCCCTTTACTTACCCTTTGTCTACCTTTTCACCATATTCAACTCTCTGCAAGGTGAGACTTGTATTTATGTGCTTTTTATGATCAATTCATATAAGTTTATGATTTGCAAATGTATCCCATTTTTTTCTATATCATTTGTTCTGTACAGGATTTCTTGTCTTTATTTTCCACTGTGCTGTGAAGGAGAATGTCCGTAGGCAGTGGAGAACATATCTTTGCTGTGGGAAACTGCGTTTGGCTGAGAATTCAGGTAAGCAGTACATGTGTTTTTATACTATAGTATAATTTGACTGAACATGAGGTGAAAGCCCCAGGTGCCTAGTGATGGCCTAAATGTATGTCAGAAATCATACTCACACATCTAAACACACAGACATACTCCACATACTTTTAGATTCAGACATTCAGGACATCATTATATGAGCAGTTCTTTGTAAAACTATAATAATAGTAACATTTAATTATGAACCAGTAAAAAGGCACTATTTTTTCTATCTTCTTCTTCTATTTAGCAAATACAAGTAAGCTACAAGAAAATACTTAATCATACAAGTAAAATAAATGTTTTTAAGTTGATAACATTTACATTATTTGATTTTGACACTGGCCAATAAACAAGAAAATACATTTTAAAAGCATTTTAAAACTTAAATAAGCTTGGTTATACTTACTTTTTGCCAGACTGGAGTCGGACAGCCACCCAGAACAGGAGGAATCTTTCGGTTGTCACAGCAACCACCTCAGCTCCCCACTTAACCTCTCGAAGCTCTTCCGTCATCAGTGATAGCACCAATAGCAATGGTAAGTTCACAGGTCGCAATGGCAGACCTGATTTTTTATAATCTTTAATACTATATGCCAGCATATTATTAAAATATAATATGTGTTGCTTTCCCACAGGGTCTTTGTTTGCGGACAGCGGAATATCTGACAGCTCCAACAGCGACGCCATCCTCAACGAGATTCACAGACTAAATATTTCACTGTAAGGAGAGACCTGACAAATGTGTCAAGCATCCATTTGTGATTCAAATATTTATTTTCTTTGAGAGAACCATGGATGCGGACAGTGATAATTCTCCTGCAGCATGAGTAAACAAAAAGAAAACTAATCACAGGAGTGGTTGCTCACAGAAATCCTCAGTGCTACCCAATATTCTGCTTTTGCAGTTGTAATGAAGGACAGAAGAAGTGAGACTGAAGAAGTGAGACTGAAGAACTTTCGCGAGGAGTATGATTATTGCTTGAATGCAACAAGTTGACTTGATGCCTTTTCTAAATCAAGAGTATATGAAGTGTACAGTAGCTGTGCTTCTGACTGAATAAAATCATTATTTCACTGTAACAGCCAACTTAGTCTGCACACTTTAGCTTGTTCTAAGCTCTTATTACTGTATAAAGCAGATTATATCAATACCTTTTACCAACTTTGTAATATTTACATTTAAACACACATGAATCATAGGCTGAAATGGAATAGGAAATTCAAAATTGTCTAATCACCCAAAAATGTCATTTATATGTACAAGAGAATGTTCTTTTTTCATAAACATTATATTTTTTGGTTTTTGCAAACCAGTTTGCAACAACAGCCGGCAAAATGGATGGATGTGCATGTGTTAAGGGAAGGACATAAACCATAGATTAAGAGATCAAAAAATATAATATAAGTATATATTATGTGTAACAATAATGTTGACTGTTATCAATATTTGGATAATATCAAACTTTGACCTTCTAAATACATTGTTTTTTTATATTTGACATGATCTTTGAATTACACAGTAGATCTTGTATTGCCATGAGCTAACAGGTTTTTTCGCATAATATTTTCACATGATTTAAATGAAAATGTTCAGTGATTAGATTTGATACATGAAATATTAATGATAAATGCGTATATATACGGTATATATAAATACACTAGTGTCTTTTGTATATGCTTTATAGCCTTTTGTTGCATTCTATCTATTATTCCAGTTATTTTTTATTTACCTATAGTTTTTTCCATAGGATTCATAAACAGACTGATATTCTTCACATCATCCTATGTCTCTGTAAAGAAACAGCAGGAATGAATCAGTCCCGCCCCCACTTTGCTCCCCTGGCCTGATTTGGCGTTACAGCTGGAGCGATTGCCCATTGGTCTCCATTTATACTTTTTCCATTTTATACACTAAATAAACAATATGCAGTGCCTCATTTCCATCTGTAGACTACAAAGTTTAAGCTGGAGCTAGACAGATCAGTCTGATGTACTGAAAGTGGACTGGGTTATAGAGGGGACTTATACATAAAACATAATCAAAACTTGAATAATCATCAGGCCCAGCATGCTCAGTCCCTTGTCAGTACCGCAGGTACATCTTCTCTTCATTATATTAAAAACTTGATTGAAATCTCAAACATCTTCCACCAGATGTCAGTGTTAACCAACGCTTTTGGTATTTCCGTCACAGCAACTATTTTTCAGAAAACTGATCAGGGAACCTTAACCTTTTTAACAGGAAAAACTTATGATCGTATTTCTTCTTATTTAACAGGTCACTGCTGCCTCAAAACAATCACCAACATTTTTAAATACCTTGATCCTATCAGATTCACAGTTTTTGAGATGCAGATTAAATGTGCATAATGTATGTCTGGCCCACTTAACTAACTTTCTTGCAGATTTTACAACCTCCACGAACACCATTTTATTTAGATTTTATTTAAATGTGATGTTTTTATGCATCCTTTCAGGTGGCCCATGATTTTAAAACCTCAGTATAATGACGAAAGTGTTGGGAGGGTGAAGGGCGGAAGAATTACACACATATTTTGGGATTTAAGATCAAAGACAACCTTCTTGTGTGCTGCTGAAATATATTGATCATTAAGACTTCAGCAGCTGTTTGCTGTTCATATATCTTCTCCATCTTCCCCACTCTGATTTCCCAGCTGGTCTGAAATTTTGAACCTCACAAAGCGTTTAAGGTGAATATAGTAAGAGCAAAATTGCAACCTGAGGATACAGAAAGACATTCTTGCATGCACTTTACCGAAAATGATGAGGGTAGACATCAGATTTTTTAAAATATGCTGTTTGTTCTGTTTCAGCAATTTACTTTTAGTGAGCTCACATTACTAATTCTGAGATATTGCCAGCTGTGGGCCTGAGATTGTAAAATATCTCACTGTTGACATGAAGATATTGGATCTATTTATTTCCCCAAATAATCTTAAACATTAAATGGTATTCTTTCTCATAAAAAACATTTTGATGGAGGGCTTTGTGGTAAAATGTATGGCAGCTAACTTAGTCAATATATGATATATTACTACACTTCTTTGTTATTGAAAACTTACCAGACGTGGTTCTAGTAAGTAGTGGTAGTAGTTAATGATAAGTGGCCCTATCAGGGTGTTAAATAAAGATCAAAAGTGTTTCTTTATAACTCCCTTTGCATACCTTGGGGCCACAGAGAAGTATAACACAAGGAATCTAAACTCAGACAAAGCAACTTTTATTCCTGTCCCTCCTCTGTGCCCATAAATACTTTTTGATTGATGTAAATGTTCTAAAAATATCAACGCCTGCACAGTTCTTTCTTTGTGAAGTAATCAGTGCAGTTCCATCCCGACCACTTTTGAAGCTGTAAACTGTAATGCAGCCTACATGAATAGCGGCATTTTATTTGAAACCAAAAATAATTGCTTATCATGAGCACCCCTTGGCTCAGCAGAAATAGAAGTGTCCTCTGGGAAACATCGGATCAATGAAGCAAACCTTTCATCAGATTTTGATTGAAAGGAGTCACTGAATCAGCAAGATTTTTTATTGTTCGGCAAATTGGGAATTTGAGGTCATTTTTATGTGAGATTGTTGTCCTCCAGCTATTAAAGGCCTTTTACGTTTGTATAGCTATTTAATGTGTGTTCACATTAGTTGGGCTGTGTTGAAGATTTGTTTAGTTGCACAGCTCTGTTATAAGAAAACAAGAGCTTGTAAACTGTGGCACCAGCCTGATCTCACCAGAATGCGTACAAATGACACGACTTTGCAAAGTCGTGCAATAAATACGCAGAAGTCAGTTTTTGCGTGCATAGTGCATAGCGACACATACTATTCAAAACTAGAACGAAACACTAATGTGTGTTCACAATGAATGCAGAACAAATCTTTTATCTGAGACCAGTGTGGTAAAAAGAAAGATGGCGCCTGTGTCGGCTCGCCGCTCCCTCAGCTCTCTGCCTTTAGCTATCCTGCTTTTGTTTTTTTGTATATCAGAATGTCTCTGCTCTGCTCGTCTATGATCGCCAAGCTCTCCTCCACCTTAGACCCTCATGGAGTTTATATTGCTGCCCAAACCTACATCTGGCAACCATAAATCGACTCCCCCCCCCTCTACTGTCGGATATTCCAACCTACCTGCGCCGGTTGCCCTGCATCCTACACTGATAAAAACGATTTTTTTGGTCCTGTAAATATTACTTAGATTATGTGTTTTACTTCTACAGGAAATTACTAATTTAGTGCTTTAACTCAAAATGTCTCCTTTTATTTAATGTGTTACTTGCATTTTGCATGTAATTTTATATCATCATTGTGTTAAGTACATTTTAACCATAGAACTAAGTAAATATTACCTAAAGTATTGTGTTGATTGTAAAACGGTTAAAAGCTAATAAAGTTTACCTTGGCAACTAAGTGAACGTGGGTTACGCCCTATGACGTCAGAGTAGTTGCACACGGTACAGAGATTCGGGAGAAGAGGACAATTTACTGAGTGGAAGATGGCATTGATGGACCCTCTGCTAATGTGTTGAATTGGAGTAATGTGAGTATATTTATGCGCTGGGTTATCTGGTTACATTCATGTTATCTTGTCAGCTGAATGCAGATATTAAAAACGTACATTCAGTCAGCTTAGCCGGTTAGCTCGTTAGCATGCTAGCTAACTCAGCACGTGGGATAAATCAGATATCAAGGTGTGGGTTAGTTTTTAGTGGGTTATTTATTATGTCAACTCCGTTTCTAATACGCAAGAAGACTGCAACATGCGTCTATGATTATTTTCGATCTTTCGAATCCAGACGAGTTATCTCTCCCCCGCCATTACACACACGCGGCTGCTACTGTAGATGCAGCAACACACACACACACGGAGGAGATGACGGAGAGAACGCGCTCCGAGGTGTGGTTACACTTGACCCGTCTCGATGTGGACAATGCTCGTTACCAAAAGTGCAATAAGAGTTTAGTATGTCAGGGCGGTAACACGAGCAATTTGTCTAAACATGCAGATATTAAAAACGTACTTAGCCGGTTAGTGGGATAAATCAGATGTCAAGGTGTGGGTTAGTTTTTAGTGGGTTATTCAGAGATT